>NC_083413.1:96634858-96750822 GCF_020745735.1 Hemiscyllium ocellatum | reverse complement strand
AAACCAGGTTAGATCACTGAGTACAGTGCTGATGGTGAATGGGTCTCGGTGTGAATTCGGGGACAGTCAGTAGAATTGAACTACAGATATTGCAGGTCAATCTGGGCATTCATGTGATGATGTAGATCAGAGCAGCAGCAGCATTGTGTTAAATCACAATCTGTAACTTTTTTTCCCCGGGATAATCTCTCAATCTACCATTAACATCAAACTGATCCATGGTCCAGTAAGGAGCGTGGGTGAACATACCAGAGTCAGAACAATGTGTATCTAACCCTGATGACAAACCATTAAAGGTATGGTACTTGACCAGTTACTTTCCAAATAGCAGGATTAACATCTGATAGAGAGCACAAAATTATCTAAAGACCAACAGATCAGATCTAAGCTTTGCAGTCCTGCTACATCCAATTATAAATGTCAATGGACTACTAAACAACTCATTGGAGGAGAGTACTCCACAAGTATCTCCATCCTAAATAATGGACTGCTCTATACATCAGTGTAAAAGATAAGGGTATAGTGTCTGCACCATCCTCAGCCAGGAGTGTTGAGTGGATGATCCAATGGCAATGGGCCCTGACACCATTCCTGTAATAGGACTGAAGACTTGGGCTGCACTACAAGCCGTGTCCCTGGGGAAGCTGTTTCATTCCAGCTCCAACTCTGACATCTCCCTGGCAATGTGAAAAATTACTCAACTATATCCAGTCCGCTAAGAAGAATAACTACAATCTGTCTAATTACCACCCCTTCAATCCGATCACGATAGTCACATTAGTGGGAGTACTTTTTGACAGAGTTGTCAAGCAGCACAGGAATAACCAGCTCAGTGCGGTTCTGATAGGTCCCCATGTGGCGATGGTGCTGCTGTGGAAATGTGACTGGATTATTAATCCAGACCAGGCTAATGCTCTGGCAGCTGGTGGAACTTAAAAAACAATTAATAAATATCGAGATCTAAAATCTGGTGTCAGGAATAGTGACTTTGAAGCCAATGTCAATTGTGATTACCATTTTCCTTCCCAAGTATAGTTTCACGAAGTGAGTCTCCCGTGCTTTCCTGGTCTGCCTAAAAGTGACTCCAGATACACCGGCATGTGATAAACTCTTCAATGGTCTCTCAAACCTCCAAGCAAGGCACTCAATTGTATCAAACTGCTCATCATTCTTAAAGGATAAACCGGGTCAGAACACCCGGTCTCAGCCTTGTTGTTGGAAATGGGAATGGGAAACACAGTCCTGACATACCCGCAGAGTCCTCCTTTCGAACGTCTGAGAGCTTGTGACACGACTTGCAGAGCTATCCCACAGACTGCACAGAAACATCAGGAAGGGAGGAGGTCATTCAACCCATTGAGCATCCCCATTCTAGATAGTGGAGAAGATCTCCTCAGTGCGATGTGCCCAATACAGTGTTCATATCATTTAACATGTTTAAACGTCGGGATATATAAAATGGGAACTGCAGTAGATGCTTTGGTCCATCAATTTTGATCCTCCCTTCGTTATATAGGCAGCTCAGATAGCGCATGTTTATTAAGCACAACTTGTCTGCATCACAATTCGTGAATTGTGCATCCTCTTTATAAAGCGAGCTCCCATTCACTGTAACGCAATTCCATCCCCGGCACCAGCTGAATAGCAAAACCCAGCTTCAGGATCCTCTGTCTGCAAAATGCTCCCTCAGTGTGTTCACTAAAGCAGGAATGTAATCTGAATTGCAAGCCTTGAAACTGAGCCTGAAACTAGGAATTGTAGTCTACATTTAGACAGACCTTTATTTCAACATGGAATTCCATGTCAGCATCATGTGGTCAGTCGGCTCATGCGCTTTTGGCGAAGTGCTTGGTGAAACTTACAGTGCTGAAATACGTGGCTTTAGTGTGAAAGTGTTGCATTTACAATATTGTTTCATTACAATATATGATTTAAAGATTTTCTTAGACTATGCTCGTGTGTGTTTGATTAACTTAAATTTTTGGTTTTTACTGATTTATTTTTTTGAGGGGAATGGTTTGCCCCCCTGTCCACTTTTTCCCATAGACCGCATTATTAATATTGCATAATTTTCTACAACACGGTGTTCCACAGGAATTATTGGAGAAAAAACATGGAATGATATCTGATCCTCTATCTTCACACGATGCTCCTGCTCTCTGTCTATCCCTTTAATTTCCAGAAATCCTCATTTATATTCAGTGTCTTGGCTTCCACAGCCTTTTGTGTCAGAAAATTGACCAAGTTCAGCAGTCTCTGAGTGAAGATATTTATTCTCATCTCAATGCAGAGTGGCCTGTCTGTACCTAATGTTGTGGCCCCATGTTCTTTGATGTCCCAGTCAGGGGAATTATCATCCCTGCTTCCAATCTGTCTCACCCTGTCAGAATTTTAGATATTTCACTGAAATCACCACTCATTTTCCTAAACCCCATGGAATGCAGGCCCAGTCGCCTAAAACTCTGCTCCCACAACAAACCGGTCTTCCCAGAGATCAGTCTGGTCATCCTTCACTGCTCTCTCTCAATGTCAGATTTGTCCTTTATTGGTAAGGTGAGCAAAACCGCACAAAATATTGCACAATGTTCGAGATGGGGTCTCACCAAGGGCCTGTACAGCTGCAGTAAGACACCCTTACTCCAATACTCCAATACTCCTGAAATGAAGGTCAATGGGCTAGTTATCTTCCAAACTGTTTCTGTTCCTGCAATATTGCTTTCAGTGACTGGTGTACAAAGTGATCCAAATCCTTTCAATGTTACAGCTACCCATTTGGTGGGTCTATGCACACTGGTCAGTGTGTCAGTGCCATTCCCAGCATTGACTTCTGGTTTCACAACTCAAAGCCCTGCATGGCCTTCACAGGTCAGCGCATAAGGAAACAAAAATAAAGCTTTAGTTCCTCTATCGATCAACATTTTTCAATCAATCCATTTTCAATTGATCGGCTGGCATTCTATTGTTTCCAACAAAGTGCACAACATCACATCTCCCCAAACCCCCCCCCCCCCCCCATTGCTGTACTGAGCTGCAATTGCTTTATCTTACCTTTCACAATGACATATCTTTAGAAGCTATCACTCTTATAATTTTCATTGTTATACTCTTCGGAAAAGCATCAATTTCTATTTTAAACAGTTTAATGATGAGCATTCCACAATCATACAATCACAGAAACACAGACTCCATATCGTTCGAAATACAGCACGATCTACATTAGTCCCACTTTCTGACATGAGGCCCAGAACCAGGCATGTTATGACACTGCAAAAGCTCGTCCAAGTACTTTGCATTGTTGTGGAGTTACCCGTAACAACCATTCTCTCTCTTCCGATCCCCAACATCTTTTGGGTGACAAAATATCTATAAATTCTCTCTAAACTTCAAGCACTTCACTTGTTCCCTTGTACTTGACTAAAAGGAACAGCTGCTGTCTATCCACTCTGTCCATACCCCTCGTAATCTTATCCTTCTGAATCACGTCCCCTCAGCCTCCTTCTGCTCCAAAGTAAACAACCGAGCTTATCCAGCCTCTCGCCATAGCTGATTCGCTCCATCCCAGGAAACATCCTGGTGAATCACCCCCACAAACCCCATTCCCCTCAGTGTAAAGACATCATTTCATAATGTGCTATCCTGAACTTCACACTGCATACCATCTTGCCCTAAACAAACTCCTGTATGGTTCTTATAATCTATGTCTACGACTCCTAAGCCTTTTTAGCTCAACTATCAACCTGTTCAGTCACATTTAGGGATGTGTGGAAAAGCACCCTCTGAGATTCCTAGTGTGCTGGCATTCATTGAGTCCTCCCCTGCCTGGTTCTTCTCCCAAAGTGCATCAACTCATATTTACTAGCGTTACATTCCATCTGCCATCGATCTGTACTTCTGACCATTCCGTCTGTATCTTCCTGCAGCATAAGGCCTTCCTCCTTGCTGCCAACCACCCGGCCAATCTTTGTGTCCAACTCAAACTCATTTATCACACTATCCACCACTCTCCCCTCCACATTCTCATCTCCAAAATTTATGATAACCATAAATGATAAGGTTAAAAATTACACAAAAACATCTTAGAGTCCAAAAGGTTGATTCGCTAGTACTGGGTTCGAAGGGCTGCTTCTTCATCAGGTGGTTGTGCACATTGAAAGCTTGAAATTAAACCAATTGGACTATAACCCCAGTGTTGTGTGATTTTTAACATTGTCGATATCCAATCCAACACCAGCTCCTCCGAATCACAAATATTTGCTTGGATCTCTTCCATTCGTCTAAAATGCTTGGAACACATTTACTACCTTCCATTTATCTACAATGGCTTCCAGTCTCTGCAGAATGTACAGGAAAATAAAACAGTCATCGACTGTGCAATTAATACGTCCATTGGTGCCTTAGTTCTGACATTTTGATACGAAGTAAATCTGTTTTGTCAGACTTAGCAATGTCCCATCTAGTTACATTTTTCAAGTACTGCCATGTTACTGATATAAATTGGCTGTATATCTATAGTTCCATAAGCACCATCTGATCACTTGGTTTTCTAGGTGATTTTCTGGATCTTCCTCCATGAAGACAGATACAAAGTAATTGGTTATTTTCTTGGCCATTTCCTTGTTCTCTACAATAAACTCTCCTCTCCCGATTACAAATTTCTACGTTTGACATTGCTTTTCTTTTGTTTCCTTTGACATATAGATAGGAGATTGATGCAGTCTTTGTGTTCCTGCTTGTTGGCACGCATGTTCGCTTTGTGATTTCCTTATCAGCTTCATGGCGCTCCTTTTCTGGATCATCAATTTCTGAGAATTCTCAGGTTTCCACAATTTCTGGAATTCTTCTGAAGTCACTTCCTATGATTAATATAATATTTAATTTGTTACGTTAACCATCATTAAGTCTCTTGCTCACTCTGTGGTGTTTGTAAGTTCAATAAAGAGACGTATTTTTCCGACTTTGCAGTACTTCTATAAATCTCCTGATCCTGACCAGATCTATTCAGGAACTCTGCAGTTGGATAGAGAAAAAAATACGGAGCCCTAGTTGGTACTTTTCCGACTTCGCTGGCCAACGTGTGAGGTCCTTGAAGACTGGAGGACAATGAATACTGTGCCCTTATTCAAGGAGGGCTACAAAGGTAAACTTGGGAGCTATAGACCAGTAGAACTAACATCTGTAGTAGATAGTAACTTGAGGAGATTCTGAGAGATAAGATATGCAGAGGAACCTTGATTATCCGATTGAGATGGACGGAGTACTATTTCATTTAGATAATTGATTATTCTGTTAATTGATCTACTCTGAGGCTCGGAGTTTTCTGTGAAGTCTTCTCCCCATTCAGGAGACAAGGAAAAAGCATACTGCGTGCGAGACCCCACGCTACGTCTGCTCCCACCCCGCCTTGTCTGCTTCTACCCTGCCCACCCCGAACCCTGTCCACTCCCACCCCGCCACTCACACGCCCACAACCCCGTCCACTCCCACCCCAAGTCCCGGTCTGTCCCCACGCATCCACAACCTGCCTGCTCCCACACCCCACACCAGCCCGCCCATCCTCATCCGCTCCCACCCCATGCTACTGCCTTCCCCGCCCTTCCCAAACCCTGTCCACTCCCACCCCAACCCCGCCCCACCAGCCCACAAATCCCGTCCAATCCCACACCCGTCTGCCCTTGCCCGTTCCTAACCCTGCAACACCAACATCGGTCCCCTAACCCCACACATCCAACCATCCCACCCATCGTCCAAACCCCATCCACACACCCGCACGCCTCTAACTCTGCTCCCCCAACCCTGCACCGCCAAACCCCACACTCCCAACCATCCCCACCCATCTTCGGACTCCCGTCTGCGCCCCATCCGCCCATAGACCTGTACCCCCAAACCAGCATCTCCAACCACCTCCCCTGGGGCAGCCAGACTGTACACCAACAGGACTGCTGCTGCTGTCTTTGTGGGGTAAGTCTTCAAATAGCACACACACACATAGACACACACACACACACACGTTTTGACAAGTTCCACCTTTGTTGTGTTGGCGCAGTTATCTGGGGAAGGGGAGGTTGAGCGTAAACCCCTATGTAGAACTCCAGAGAAAGTGTGGGGTGAGAGAGATAGAGAAGTCGGGAGGTCAGTTTTTTTGGAGACAGTACCTGGACTGTTCTTGGCAGCATTTTAGTTAGACAAGTTTTTTTTTAATCATTGTACCTACAAACAAAAGACGCAATCAGGCTTGAAAGACATAATGTTTCTATCGGGAACTTTAGGTCCCCTTTGGATAATCCAAACTTCGGAGAATTTATATTTGGACAATCGTGGTTCCTCTATACATGCATTTGAAAGACAGGGTTTGATTAGCAGAGGTCAGCATGGCTTTGTGCATGAGATCATGGCTCTTAACCTTGTTACAGTGTTTTGATGAAGTGACCAGGAACAGTGATGAGGGCTGAATGGTATATTAGTCTATATGGATTTCAGTAAGGCCTTTGATAAGGTTACAGAAGATCAGCTAGTCTGGAATGTTTGATTGCCTGGAATCCAGGGGGAACCGGTTAAATAGATATGCAATCAGCTTGTTGGTAGGAAGCAAAGAGTAATATAGAAAGGATGCTTGTCGGACTGGAGACCTGTGAATAGTGAAACACCTCAGGGGTCGGTGTTGGGAACATTGTTTCTATATATATATATATATGCATATTATATTATATATATATTCTCTCATGTACATCATAGATGTACATATTATATATATATATATATAATTTATCAATTACATACATCTATGATCTAGATGAGAATGCACTGGCATTATTTGCAAGTTTGTTGATGACACTAAAATAGGCAGCATCATGGAAAGTGTCGAAGGCTATCAGGAATTTTGGAAATTTCAGCAGCATCTTGGTCAGCAGTGGACTGAGAAATGGAAAATTCAGTTCAATACAGATCGGTGCAAGTTCTTGCATTTTAGAAAGTCGAGTCAATGTTGGAGTTTCATGGTGAATGCTTGGGCCTTAAGGAGTGTAGTTGAGCAGAGGGATCTTGGAATTCAGATGCACGGTGCTCTGAAAGTGATACACAGGTACACAGGGCAGTGAAGAAGGCTTTTGGCACACTGGCCTTCATCAGTCAGTGCGCTGAGTATCGAAGTTGAGGAGTTACGTTGCACTTACACAGGACGCTGGTGAGGCAGCATTTGAAGCATCATGATCGGTTTTGTTAACTTTCCAATTGGAAGGATATTATTAAACTGGAAAGAGTGCAGAAGAAATTTACAAGGACGTTGCCAAGTTCTTAATGATCTGAGTTTTAGGGAGAGGTTGGACAAGGTAGGACTTTTTACTTCAGAGTATATGAGACTGAGAGAGATCTTATAGACGCTTAAAATATCACAGGAGGCATGGATAGAATGAATGCACCCAGTCTTTTCTTCCCAGGGTTGGACAGCAATGACTGACAAGAGGGCATCAGTTTAAGGTCGGGGGTAAGAATAAAAGGTACGCTGACGAGCAATGATCTTTACACACACCTTGGTATGCATATGGAATGAGATGCCAGGGAAGTGATTGAGGTGGACACATTAACAACATTTAAAAGGCATTTGGACAAATACAGGGATAGGAAAGGATTAGAAGGATACAGGGCAATGGCAGGGAAATGGGTTTGTGTGAATGGACATTTTGTTCAGAATGGACCACTTTGAGCTGAAGAACCTGTGCCCGTGCTCTAGGACTCTTTGAGTCGAACAACCATTGCTTGTCTCCCACTGAATGTTATATTGTACTTTCCCAATTTACTGGAGCGAACTTGACACTCTACCCTCCAGGCTTCCATGATGCTTGACCAGACTGCTCGCAATTTGGTATTGTATGCGGACGCCATGTAAAATGCACCTTATTAACGTCACTATTACTCAAAAACTGCTGCAGATTAAGGTTAGTAATTAGTCTTTCTTACCACATCACACCAACTCCGAAATAACCTGCTCTCTAGTTTGGTTCACAACATACACTCAACCCACCTCATATACACTTATGGAATTTATTTTTCACAGCATGAGCAGTCACTTAGTTAACACAGTTTAGATACAACTTGAGACCATTCAATAAGACTGCAGTATTCACAATACTTGCATGTGTAATTTCCAGAGCACGTGATGTTCTGATTTTCTGCTACCGTTTTGGCTTCGATATATAAAACAACAATGTTTGCTTCTCCTTGCTATTTGTAAGCTCTACCTAAACTGCTTCTGCGAAAGCTGAGGGGCATGTCTGTTTCGTTATTAATGGTAAGACATGGACAAGACATTAGCGGAGGCTCACCTCGACGCTGGGATTATCTGAATAAATATCCAACAATACAGGACAATCATTAATAATCTTCCCCGCTCTGACAGGATAAGTGTCACTGTAATCTGTCTGCTCCCTCACACTCACTGTATATCTGATATAGCACCTGCCCCCGAACAAGGCTCAAGCTCTATCTCCAAATAAGGCTCAGGCACTAACACTCTCACTATTGAATACAACAACTTCCTTCCCTCACTTTCTCTGTCACTTATGCAATAGCCTCCACACTAATAACAAGAATGAATACAATACTGTGGACTGTCTCACTCAGGACACCTCACCATGTCACCCCATTTGGACCAGCACTAACAGCAGGGCCACCCACTCCCACCCTCACTCCCTTCCTCCCTTTCTCCCATTCCAGGAGAAAAAGCCTGGAATAGGACAGAAAAAGGCCAACCCAGGTGGTGGGGTGCCTGATCTCTGTTCCCTCTGCCCTCCCCACGCTGTGTAGGGAGGACCTTGTTACGAGCCAAAGAGTACCGGGATGACTTGTGTGGGGCAATGATCAGCCTAGGACAATTCTCACTTTCAACCCACTGGCAGTTCCAGCGTCAGTTCTCTCACTCTCCAAACAAAAATCAGATACCTCACTGCACAGAGATGCAGGCATAGAATTACATTGAAATATTGGTAAATACCCCAATATACTAATATGTAAATTATGTACAAGAAGACAAGCATACACACACATAGAAGCACACAAAGACATATACAGTCACACAAAAATGAAACAAACACAGATAGAAATACACACGCTGGTACACAGACAGATGTAGGCAAACAAATGCTCATTTAACAAGCAGATGGACACACACTAGTCTCATTAATACACAAATAGATCAGTCTTTGATTTATAAGGGGATCAGTGATGCTAGGAAAAAGGCAGAAGAATGAGGTTGGGGAACATAGAAGAAATTATGAAATGGGATATCAGGCTCGATGAATTGAATGGCCTAATTCTGCTCTTTTTTTAGTTCTCACGTGGTGTTATGCTATCAGGCGTTTTCTTCCTGAGACAGCAGCAGAGGCTGGGATATTTGATTGGAAAGAGACAGAGGAAATGTGGGACAGGTTTGGAGTGCTGAATGGCTTCTGTCTATTCCTAATTACTGTATTTTTTTTATCTGAAAAGAGATGGTGATTTGATGTTGGGTTATCAAAGTTTAAAATAACGGGTCCCGCAATGAAATAGTGTTGTACTCTCTGTGGTGTCCTCCTTCAGGCTATCAGTATAGATTGTAAATAACTGACGCCATCGGACACATATTGTGCTACTCCAGCAGATACACTTTTACCATAATGATCCATTTCTCCTGACTCTCCGATTTCTATGTGTTAACCAATCATCATCCGATGCTAATACATTATCCGTCAGACTATGAGCTTTTGTCTCGTGTAAGAACCTTTATTTTGTGATAGCTTGTCGAAAATATCTGGAAATCCTTGCGTCTACCAGATCCCATTTATCAAATCCGCTTGTTACGTTCTCAGAGATCTCCAGAAACACGTTGCATGAACTTAAAGGCAAAATATAATTTCCCGTTTCACAAAACCACACTGACTCTGTGTAAAGCTTTTCTAAACGTCCATGCTGGCCAGGTTTTCCAAACTAAATTGGTCCCATCTGCTTGCATTTGGCGCACAAGCCTCTAAATGTTTTCCATTCATATGTTTGTCCAAATGTCTTTTCAATGATACGACTGTCCATGCATCTTCCTCTGGCAGCTCATTCCATACCCTGACCACTCTCTGTGTAAAAACGTTGCTCCTTCGTCCCTTTTAAATATTTCCCCTTTCACCTTAACGCTATGCCTTCTATGTTTGAACTCACCCATCCTGTGGAAAAGTCTTGAGCTTGGCCCAGTGCAGAGGAGAGTGTGTCCCTGCTTACTTTTCCGGAGCAAGCACAGGACCTGGAATTAGCGACTGCTACATCAGCAGAGGCAACATGTGTGAGGTTTGGCCAGTCGGAAAAGGTGTTGCAAGAAGATCGGGGACTTCGTTGTTGGTTGGGTGGTGCGTTGGTGTTGATGAAGTAGACAATCAAAGGGCATCATTACAACTTCGATGAGGTGGGCGCAACAGTAAGAGACATGTCTCTGACATTGGAGGGTCTGGCACTGGGGGCGACGAGGTGGTGATGGAAGAGTATTGCCCAGCGGCAAAGATTTTGCCTGAGGATCAGCAACCTCGATGTTGGTGGCCTCTAGTGTAGATGGTGATGAAGCTGGTATCCAGTGATGGCGGATGCAGGTGTAAGGAGCTGACTCAGGACCCATGGACTTTCTTATAGGTATATGTTTCATTTTTTTTCAATATTAAGTCTTCAAATTGTTTAAAACCGTGTCAGTTTGATTCAGAAATGTCTTGTATTTACCCTGTAAAATACACCTGAGAGGAAACTCCAAATCAATATCAAAATATTCCGTTCATTGTTTCCTGCTAAGGCCATGTCCATACGTTAGCCCTAGTTCCATAAGATGTATTGTGCACACTAGTTTTGGGACTTTACCGAAAATCTTTCCAAAAATTCAAATACATCACATCATAATAGACTAACCAGTCAGTATCTCAATTCTGATTCCCATTTCATCAATTTATGCTGACGCTGTCTATGTTCATTACTTTCAATCCCAATATTTTCTACAAAACCATGTATTAACCAATTTCATTCTATTCTTTTTTTCACTAGGCTTGGGTTTCCTAGTCGTGCTGGGAAGTTTTTCTTTTGTTTTGTTGATGTTTTCTTCTGTGAAGACAGAACTGAAGCACTTGCTTCACTGTTCCGCCATTTCCCTGTTTTTCCATTCTCTATTCTCTGGTTTCAGATTGTAATAAGCTGCTAATTTTCGTTTACTTTCGCAATAACATACTTTTGGAAGCTATTGCAGTTGAGTCGTATAACCTTTATTAATACGTGTTTTCAGTATCCAGCAATTTCTGCCTGAGGCTGCTCAATGACTACCCCTCCACAATCATACAATCAGAGAAGGAGAAATTCTGCACCATCAGAAATACAGCACGATATACCTTATTCCCACGTTCCTACATGCAGCCTGTAGGTTTTGAGGTGACCCACGACAACACCCCTCCCAGGGAGTGCATTCCAGACCACAACACTCTCTGGGAGAAAAAAAACAATTCTGAAATTCTCTGTAAATCTCAAACCCTTCACTTTAAATGTCTTATCCCTTGTTCTTGGTCTTTTAACTAAAAGGAACAGCTGCTGTCTATCCACCTTGTCCATGTCCCTTGTAATCTTATCCTTCTGAATCACGTCCCCTTCAGCCCTATCTTTTCCAAGTAAACGACCCGAGCTTATCTAATATCTCTCCATCCCTGATAAGCTCCATCCCAGGAAACATTCTGGTGAATCTCATCTTTACCCCCTCCAGTGTAATCACATTCTTCCTGCAATTTAGCTCCCAGAACTTCATGCAGCATTCTATCTATGGCCTAATCAATGGCACGTTCCCCGATCATATTATGTACACCTCGATGAACAAACAAAATGCCTACAGTCCCATGTTCTTTCTGAATTAACTTATTACCCGTCCAATCACATTCAGAGATGTGTGGAGAAGTACCCTCTGAGATTCCTAGCGTGCAACTTCTTCCAAAGTGCATCACCTCATATTTATCAGGGCTATATTCCATCTGCCATTGATGGAATGGTCAGACCATTTCCTCTCTTGTCTGAAACATTATCCTGTGATACAACTCATGTGGATTTACATCATCCCAACTTGCATCTTAGTTGAGAGCTCTTAATGCATCTTCTCGAATTCTGTACCTGCATCTTCCGTCTCCCAGGGAAAACAGATACGAAACACTCATGTAATAATCCATCAATGTTCTCCAGCTTCACATTTTGATTGCCCCCTTGGTTTATAATTGGCTCTAATTGTTCCCTGGTTATTCTGTTCTACTTGCTGTTTTTTGTATATTCTCTCTCACCTTGCCTGCTGCACTTCTTCAAGCACCTGTATTAGTAAGTCTCCTGAGTGTGAATTTTCTAAGCTTCCCTGAAATCACGTCCTATTTTTTGAAACATTACAGAACACAGGTATAATCTCATCCGCACTCAATGCAGCCTGTGCAGAACATTTTTAATTCTATGTTCCCGTTCCCGTTAAATGAAGGCCAACGTCACGTTTATCTTTCCATTTCCAAATGGTCCCTCCTGAATTGCTTTGGTTTAATATTATTTACTACTTACTGTCTGAACTCTTAAACCTGAATATCTAACTATATCACATCTACTGGTTTTCCATTGTCTCTGTCTACAACAAACAATTCTTTGAAAAGTAATTAAAGTTGATTTCTTTACAGGGGAGATTCAAGATATTGGCGACCCAGTAGGTTTGCCCTGCTCAGCTCTACACCAGAACCCAAACAAAATGGCGCATTCACCGTCTTTTTCTTACCCCTTGTGGTAAAAATACTGCTCCCCTGTATTGCTATATGTCACTTGAAGTTAGTAAGGAAAATGACTAAGGGTAAAGGACCACGTGGATCGCATCTAGCAGGCACTGCCCTGCAGCCATGTATACACCCGTGGCTGTGACGTCGGCCTCTGCGAACCCGCCAAGGGACTTAATATTAGAGCAGAGCTTGGTCATGGAGTACGTAAAATTCCGAGAGAAGATTGATTCAGAGATGGAGGAGACCCATACCAGGCTGAAACCGATCTCGGCCAGGCTGCAGAAGCATGACTTGGAGACCAGGCGTCTCAGACACATGTCATGGAGGATGATCAGCAGACTGCGTCCTCTAAAACTGCAGTGGAATGCTCAGCAGTTCGGATCCAGGCCTTGGGATGGTGGGTAACAGGCGTCCTTGGGATGGTGGGTAACAGGCGTGGAGGAGCAGGTCGACTTTGAAAATTGAGGCCATCATAAGAATATCTGCCTGGTCTTGCTGGCGGGACGGGAAGAAGAAGGCCAGCCCGTCAGTTTCTGGAGCAATGGCTTCGGTAGTTTTTGAAGCTGGAAATCGAGACGGGCCGGGTGCAGGTCGAGCAGGCCCACCAGATAGCAGTGCGCAAGCTCGGGTGAGTCCATCACATCCGCCCAGTCATTATGCAACTCCTGCACTATGGAGAGAAACAAATCATTCTCCAGCACTGGGGAAGGATCCACAGGCTCTGATATCCAAACGATCACGAATTATATTTTCCCCGGACCTTTCTACGGTTATTGTCCACACGAGGCAGGCCTTTGATAGGGTAAGAAGGAAGCTGAGGGAATTGAATATTCAGGATACTGTAAGATACCCGACAATATTACGTTTCAACCACGGAGGGTCCGTGTTTAATTTTGACTCACTAGAAAATGCAAAGGACTTCCCGGACACTTGAAGATAGATTGGCTGGCTCAAATAGTATGGACAATCATGTTCTCTTTGTTTCCTCTGTGGCTTGCCTCGTTTACATGTTTTTTTTATATATGTGGGGGTCCCATTCATGTCTCTTTCTCTCTTTTCTCCTTTCTTCCTCCCCTCCCATTAACCTTTCTTTTAGTATAATTTCCTTTTCGTTTCTCTCTCTTAGTACGGAATGGGAGTAGTGTTCGGGGCGGTGGGGGTGGGGGGGGGTGGGAGATGTGGTGGTGGAGGGTTACATTTTTTTTCACCAGAACAGTTGGATATGGATGGGACGGGTTGAGTGCCCACTTTTCTTGTCGTAAGACACATGCAACTTTTTAAAGTTTGTTTTGTCTGGTTTTGGCAAGCAGCTTTACCCAGTTGGAGCCAAGGAGGTTGAATGCGTAGTATGAGCGCTGCCTTTGGGGAAGGATGGAGAATCACCTCTTATTTGTGTTATATGTGGTTACATTGTGCAAGGAGTTGTCAGGAGTTTTGAGCTGGTGGTTTTTGCAGTTGTATTTTCATGTTTATATGAACTGTTTACCCCTTTCCCTCAGTGCGCAAAAAAAGGGATCCTTCCTCACGGGGGATCACGTAATGTTTCGGATGGCTATGGCTAACCACTCATATAAATTGTGCACCTGGAACATTAAACGGGAGTCATTCACCAATTGATGCTTTCAGACCTTACAAAGCAAAGGGTCAATGTAGCATTGGTGCCAGAAAAAAAGGCATCTAACCAATAAGGAATATTTAAAGTTACAGATGAGAGTGTTTGGCTGGGTGTTATTTTCATCCTTTGAGTCAAAATGTAGAGGAGTATATTTTCTCATTCAGAAGAACCTTCTATAACAGTTGTCTGTCCAAATTAAGGACGAATGTCAGCTGTTTCTGATACATAAAGCTTTATTACATGGAGAGGAACATGGGAGAGAGTCATAGAGTCATAGAGATGTAAAGCATGGAAACAGACAACTTCTGTCCAACCCATTCATGCCACCAGATATTCCAACCCAATCTAGTCCCACCTGCCAGCACCCGGCCTGTATCCCTGTAAACCCTTCCTATTCATATACCCATCCAAATGTCTCTTAAATGTTGCAATTTTACCAGCCTCCACCATTTCTTATGGTAGCTCATTCCATACTCGAACCACCTTTGAAAGGTTGCCTATCAGGTCTCTTTTATATTTTCCACTCTCACCATAAACCTATGCCCTCTAGTTCTGGACTCCCCAACCCCAGGGAAAATACATTGCCTCTTTACCCTATCCATGTCCCTCATAATTTTGTGTAACTCTATAAGGTCTCCATTCAACCTCCGAAACTCCAGAAAAAAGCAGCCCCAGCCTGTTCATCCTCTCCCTATAGCTGAAATCCTCCAACCCTGGCAACATCCTTGTAGTTCTTTTCTGAATCCTTTCAGGTTTCCCAACATTTTTCCGATAGGAAGGAGACCGGAATTACACACAATATTCAAACAGTGGCCTAAACAATGCTCTGTACAGCTGCAACATGACCTCCCAACTCCTGTACTCAATATTCTGACCAATGAAAGAAAGCATACCAAAAGCCTTATTAACTATCCTATCTACTGCGACTCCACATTCAAGGAGCCATGAACCTGCACTCCAAGTTATCTTTGTTCAGCAACACTCCCTAGGACCTTTCCATTTACTGTATAAGTCCTGCTAAGATTTGCTTTCCCAAACCGCAGCACCTCGCATTTATCTGAATTAAACTCCATCTGACACTTCTCAGCCCATTGGCCCATCTGGTTCAGATCCTGTTGTAATCTGAGGAAAGCCTCTTCGCTGTCCGCTACACCTGCAATTTTGGTGTCATCTGTAAACCTACTAATTGTACCTCTTATGCTCGCATCCAAATCATTTATGTAAATGCCAAAAAGTAGAGGACCCAGAACCGATCCATGTGGCACTCTACCGGTCACAGGCCCCCATTCTGAAATAACAACCCTCCACCACTACCCTCTCTCTTCTACCTTTGAGCCAGTTCTGTATCGAAATGGCTAGTTCTCCCTGTATTCCATGATCTCTAACCTTGCTAATCAGTCTCCCATGGGGAAACTTGTTGAACGCCTTACTGAAGTCCACATAGAACACGTAAACTGCTCTGCCCTCATTAATCCACTATGTTACTTCTTCAAAAAAAAATCAATCAAGTTTGTGAGACATGATTTCCCATGCACAAAGCCATGTTGACTATCCCGAATCAGTCCTTGCCTTTCCAAGTACATGTGCATCCTGTCCCTCTGGATCCCCTCCAACAACTTCCACCGAGGTCAGGCTCACCAGTCTATAGTTCCCTGGCTTGTCTTTACCACCCTTCTTAAAAAGTGGCACCACGTTTGCCAACCTCCAGTCTTCCGGCACCTCACGTGCAACAAACGATGATACAAATATCTCAGCAAGGGGCCAAGCAATCTCTTCTCCAGCTTCCCATGGAGTTCTTGGGTACACCTGCTCAGGACCTGGAGATTTATCCACACTTACCTGTTTCAAGATATTCAGCACTTCCTCCTCTGTAATCTGAACATTTTATAAGATGTCACCATCTATTTTCTTACAGTTTATGTCTTCCATATCTGTTTCCACAGTAAATACTGATGCAAAACACTCATTTAGTATCTCTCCCATTATCTGCGGCTACACAAAAGCCCCCTTGCTGATCTTTGAGGGGCCATATTCTCTCCATAGCTACCCTTTTGACCTTAATGTATTTGTAAATACCGTTTCCATTCTCCTTAATTATATTTGCAAAAGCCATTTAATGTCCGCTTTTTGCCCTCCTGATCTCCCTCTTAAGCAGGCTCCTACTTCCCTTGTACTCTTCTAAGGATTCACTCAATCTATCCTGTCTATATGCTTCCTTCTTTTTCTTAACCAAACCATCAATTTCTTTCGTCATCCAGCATTCCCTATACCTACCAGCCTTTCCTTTCATCCAGACAGGAGTATACTTTCTCTGGATTCTTGTTGTCTCATTTCTGAAAGCATCCCATTTTCCAGCCATCCCTTTACCTGCGAAAATCTGCCTGCAATCAGCTTTCGAAAGTTCTTGCCCAATACCGTCAAAATTGGCCGTTCTCCGATTTAGAACTTCAACTTTTAGATCTGGTCTATCCTTTTCCATCACTAGTTTAAAACAAATAGAATTATGATCGCTGGCCCCAAAGTTCTCCCCAATGACACGTCAATCACCTGCCCTGCCTTATTTCCCAAGAGAAGGTAAACTTTTGCACCTTCTCTAGTAGGTACATCCACATATTGGATCTGAAAATTGGCTTGTAAGCACTTACGAAATTTCTCTCCATCTAAAGCTTTAACACATTGGAAGTAGCAGTCTATGATTGAAAAGTTAAAAATCCCCTACCATACCTACCGTTTTATTCTTACAGACAGCTGAGTTATCCTTAGATGTTTGTTTCTCAATTTTCCTCTGACTATCGGGAGGTCTACAATAGAATGCCAATAAGGTGATCATCTCTTTCTTATTTCTCAGTTCCACCCAAATAACTTCCTTGGATGTATTTTCTGGAATATCCTCCCTCAGCACAGCTGTAATGCTATCCCTTATCAAAAAATGCCACTCCGCTCCTTTCTTGCGTCTCTTTCTATCCTTCCTGGAACATTAAGCTGCCATTCCTGCCCATCCCTGAGCCATGTTTCTGTAATTGCTATGATATCCCTGTCCCATGTTCCTAACCATGCCCTGAGCTCTTCTGCCTACCCTGTTAGGCCCCTTGCATTGAATACCTGCAGTTTATTTTTTTTCAGAGCTACACTGTCCCTGCCTGGCCTGAAAGCTTGACTGACTTCTGTTCTTAACTGTACCAGTCTCAGATTGATCTCTGACCTCACTGTCTCCGTGGCTACCACCCCACTCCCCCAAACCTTACTAGTTTAAATCCTCCTGAGCAGTTCTTGCAAAATTCTCTGTCAGTATACTACTCCCCTTCCAATTTAGGTGCAATCCGTCCTTCTTGTACAGGTCACTTCTACCCCAAAAGAGATTCCAATGATCCAGAAATGTGAATCCTTCTCCCATACACCAGCTCCACAGCCATGCATTCAACTGCTCACTAGCTCGTAGCGCTGGGAGTAATCCAGATATTACTACCCTTGAGGGCTTCTTTTTAAACTTCTGCCTAACCCTATGTAATCTCCCTTCAGAATCTCAACCTTTTCCCTTCCTATATCGTTGGTTCCAATGTGGAAAACGACCTCCTGCTGGCCCCTCTCGCCCGTGAGAACATTCTGCACCCTCTCTGAGACATCCTTGATCCTAGCACCAGTGAAACAACACATCATTCTGCTTTTTCTGTGCTGGATGCAGAAATGTCTGTCTGTACCTCTGACTACATGAATCCCCGAACACAATTGATCTCTTGGAAGCCGACGTACCCCTCGTTGCATTAGAGCCAGTCTTAATACCAGAAACTTGGCTGTTCGTGCTATGTTCCCCTGAGAATCCATCACCCCTACATTTTCCAAAACAGCATACCTGTTTGAAATGGGTACATCCACAAAATACTCCTACCCGAGCTGCTTACCTCTCTTACCGTTATTGGAGTTAACGCATCTGTGTGACTTTTTCTGAGCCTTTTCCCCTTCCGATAACTGCCATCCATCACATACTGTTGCTGTTGCAAATTCCTCATCGCTCCTCACTGTCGCTCCAACCGATATATTTCATCTGGTAAGACTCGCATCCAACAGCATTTATGGCAGATATAATCTGTAGTAACTCTTAAACTCGCTTTCAACTCCCACATCTGACAAGAAGTACATATCACTGCAAAGGCCAGTTTTGCTCATTCACAATTTACAGACCCAAAAAATAACACCGTCTTATTCCTCTACAAAACACTGCACCAGGTTAAATTAATAGCTATAGCTTTTTTTTTAAGTTTAATCAAGAGACTTATCTCCAAAAACATATGATCAAGAAAGAACCCACGATACTCACTACTGCAAACTTTCTATAGGACAGAATTAAAACAACAATTAACCTATCTGATTCTGTGCTGTGAACTAGGTTTCTCCAAGATTAGTCGTGAAATTCACTGTTTGTTATGTTTTGCAGACGCACTCCGACGTCCAGCGATACATGAATTTAAAAACAGCAAAGGCAGTAAATGTGCAGGTTCTCTTTCTCTCTCTCTCTCTCTCTCTCCCTCCCACCCCCCCCCCCGCACTGTCCTCACCTTGTGCTTCTTTTGTCTGTTCTTCCCGCTTTTGAAACTGCTGTTGTTTTGACATTGTTTCTTTTTCCCCTAAGTTCCAAAACAATTCAACAGCAAATAAAACTAATTGCTGCTCCTGGAATATGAGGAAATCACCTCCAGCATTGAAAATACCTCAAAAAAAGAAGCAGCTCTTACAGCCAGAAAGTTTTCCCGTTCTCCATCTTGCCCCTGGTACACCCTTCAAATTAACGGATGCACTCTCCAGGTTGATGGCCCTTGGGAGGCATCATGCAATTTTAGGGGGAGACTTTAACCAATATATGGATCCCAAGGTGGATAGGGTCTTACGGGTTCTCGACGATATTTCCCTGCAATCTAGGCAACTGGTGGATCTAAACAGGGAGCTGGGCTTGGTGGATGTGTGGAGATTGTTCACCCTTAGGGTAGGGACTTCCCCTTTGTACCGAATCCACATAAGTGCCAAACTAGGATCGACATGTTTTTGCCCTATTGGCCGTTTTGAGTTCAGTGCTGTCCTGTAGAATTGGGAACATAGCCATTTCTGATCATGCGACAGTGTACACGAAGGTTTAGGATGGTGGCGATGGGACATGCTCGCAGCAGTGGTGCATGGATACCTTCCTCCTGAAGGATAGCTAGTCATAGAGTTGTAGAGATGTACAGCATGGAAACAGACCCATCAGTCAAACCTATAAATGCCGACCAGATATCCCAACCCAATCTAGTCCCACCTGCCAGCACCCAGCACATATCCCTCCAAACGCTTCCTATTCATATACCCATCCAAATGCCTCTTAAATGTTGTAATTGTACCAACCTCCACCACATCCTCTGGCAGATCATTCCATATGCGTACCACCCTCTGCGTGAAACAGTTGATCCTTGGGTCTCGTTTATATCTTTCCGCTCTCAACATAAACCTATATCCTCTAGTTCTGGACTCCCCGACCCCAGGGAAAATACTTTATCTCTTTCTCCTATCCATCCCCCTAATAATTTTGTAAACCTCTATAACGTCGACCCTCAGGCTATGACGCTGCAGGGAAAACAGCCCCAGCCTGTTCAGTCTCTCCCTGTAGTTGAAATCCTCCAACCCTGGCAACATCCTTGTAATTTTTTTCTGAACCCTTTCAGGTTTCACAACATCTTTCAGATAGGAAGGAGACCTGAATTACGCGTAATATTCCAACAGTGGCCTAACCAATGTCCTGTACAGCCGCAACATGGCCTCCCAACCACTGTACTCAATACTCTGACCTATAAAGGAAAGCATACCAAACACCTTTCTCACTATTGTATCTACCTGCGACTCAACTTTCAAGGAGCTATGAACCTGCACTCCAAGGTCTCTTTGTCCAGCAACACTCCCTAGCACCTTGCCATTAAGTGTATAAGTCCTGCTAAGGTGTGTGTGTGTTGGGGTGGTTGCTTTCATAGTTCAGGACTTGGTCTGTGTGTGTGGCTTTTCTGTATCCCTTCGTGGTGAATTCTCCGTTCGGTGTTCTTTGCACCATCACGTCCAGGAATGGGAGCTGTTTGTCCTTTTCTGCCACACAAACGAAGTTGCATCAGGACATTATTCGAAAGGGCCTCAACACACTGCAGCACACCAGAACTACAAAAAGAGGAAGAAGAACACCTATACAAGGTATTCAACAAAAACGGATACCCGTGCAATTTCATCAACAGATGCCTCAGGGAAAGACAACGAAATGATGACATGCCACAACCCAAAGGACTGGCCGCATTCCCATACATCAGGAGCATTTCTGAACTGACAGCCAGACTGCTGCGACCACTAGGACTCATAACAGCACACCAACCAACAGCCACTCTCAGACAACAACTCACCAGGACAAAGGACCCGATACCCAGCATGAGCAAAACCAACGTGGTTTACAAAATCCCATGCAAGGACAGCACAAAACACTACATAGGACAAACAGGAAGACAGCTAACAACCCGCATCCATGAACACCAACTGGCCACGAAACGACACGACCAGCTATCCCTAGTAGCCATACACTCAGATGACAAACAGCATGAATTCGATTGGGACAACACCACTATTATAGGACAGGTCAAACAGAAAACAGCCAGGGAATTCCTAGAAGCATGGCACTCATCCACGAATTCGATCAACAGACACATCGACCTAGACCCTATATACCAGCCACTGCAGCGGACAGCTACTGACAACCGGAAGCGGCAGATTGAAACCAGTAAAAATGCCGGAGGAATCAGCACAGAAGCGCTTCACAGGAGGCTCCCAAGCACTGAAGATGTCACCTAGAAAGGGGACGAAACGTTTGCAAGAAAAACTCCCAGCTCAGCGAACAGAACCACAACCAGAATGAAAGTGCTCAGAATGCACTGATGGAGGTGGCTGTAGAAGATACAACAGCAATGATGGTATCTTGCGATGTACATGAGGTAGCAGGGAATAAAATGATACACAACATTTTATAACTTCTAAAGGCATCAGGTATCAGTGCAACTTGGTGGTCCGAAGGGCCTGTTCCTGTGCTGTACAGTTCAAGACAAGATTTCAGCAAGATAGTGGCCAATTGCTGATTGAATAACTCCTGATGATCAGCAGCCACATTCATGCAGATTCCTCCTCATTAATTTTCAGGTTCATGTCCTCCCTCTCACTGTGGGATAACTCAACATGGACAATTTGATATGAATGTTAGAGCTGGTATCTGGTGACGCCATCATGATCCTCGCTCCTGTGGCTTTCGGTCTTGGACACAAGCGTCTCAGGGGACACTGCAGAGACCAAAGCTGCATGTACTACATATCCTCCAATGCTGGCATCAGACATATGTCAGCCTCAGCATGCCATCCCTGCAGATCTCCAACCTACTGACAGTACGCTTCTGTACTTCAATGCTGCAGCTCAGGGTGTACTGACAGCTCTTATTGCAATGCTGCTGTAAAGACACTGTGCTCAGGGACACCCACCCAGCTCATGGACTGTCCCTCTGGGCTGCTCATTCCGTGTTTGTACACATTCACTTTGAGCTGACTTGAATGCTCACATTGCCTTACCTCACCCTGTCTTTAGCAGTGTTACCCCTCAGCTAGAGCTACCAGGCTCACCCACCTGCTGCCTTGTCTTGGCGTTTAGTGCAAACACAAATCCAGGGAGCTTGGTATCATTGTCCACAGTCAATCACGGTGCCTAGCACAGGGAGTCAGGGGGAGTCTCAGGTCCCAGTCCGGGAGCTTGAACACGGTCAGTCAGTCTCTCGTGGTTGTTAGGGTCAGGATCATTCCCCTGCAAAGGGGGAGGGTGGTGGTGAGAAGCTGAATGTTAGTAGACTTGGAGGAAGGTATCGGTTCCTTGATTAGCAAGTTTGCAGATGACACTAAGATTGGTGGAGTAGCAGACAGTGAAGGGGAATGTCAGATAATACAACAGAATATAGATAGATTGGAGAGGCGGGCCGAGAAAGGGCAGATGGAGTTCAATCCGGGCAAATGCGAGGTGATGCATTTCGGAAGATCCAATTCAGGAGTGAACTATATAGTAAATGGGAAGGTCCTGGGAAAATTAAGATCTGGGTATTCAGATCCATTGTTCCTTGAAGGTGGTAACGCAGGTCAGTAAAGTGGCCAAGGCAACATACGTCATGCTTTCCTTAATTGGACGTGGTATTGAGTCCAACAGTTGGCAGGTCATGTTACAGTCGTATAGGACTTTGGTTTAGAATATTACGTACGGTTCTGGTCTGCTCATTACCAAAATGACGTGCATGTTTTGGAGAGGTTGCAGAGGAGTTCACCTGGATATTGCCTGGTATAGAGGGCACTAGCAATAAGGAGAGATTGAATAGTTTTGGATTATTTTCATTAGAAAGATGAAGGTTGACTGGAGACCTGATTGCGGTCTGCAAAAGCATGGGATGTATAGACAAGGTGGATAGCAAGAAGCATTTTTCCCCCAGAGTGTGGAACTCAATTACTAGGGGTCA
Organism: Hemiscyllium ocellatum; assembly: GCF_020745735.1. Taxonomy (NCBI): domain Eukaryota; kingdom Metazoa; phylum Chordata; class Chondrichthyes; order Orectolobiformes; family Hemiscylliidae; genus Hemiscyllium; species Hemiscyllium ocellatum. The sequence goes on along the minus strand of NC_083413.1, from coordinate 96,727,898 downwards.
CGAGTTCACAGTGAGAAGGTAGAGGTTTAGGGCAGATATGTGTGGAAAGATCATTACGCAGAGAGTGATGGGGGCCTGGAACACTTTGCCAGCGGAGCTGGTACAGGCGGGAATTATAACGTCAGTTAAGATGTATCCATACAGATGTATGAATGGGTAAGGAGCAAAGTGGTACAGATCCTCACCAAATAGGCGACGTAATAGGCGACAGGTTTAGACAGAGAATCTGGATCAGCGGAGGCTTAGCGGCCTGAAGAGCCTGTTCCTGTGCTGTGATTTTCTTTGTTCTTTCAATGGCCTGCAGTTTAGATGGATCTTATAGGAGGATAAAAGATTGACACAACATTTAGGGCTAAAGAACCTGTACTGTGCTGTACTGTTCTATGTTCTAATTAGGGAGGGTTACATTGCAGGAAGAGGTTTCGGGAGGCTGAAGAGGATGGGATCTGAATGAATAGATACATTAGGGAGCTTTACTAGGATTGTCGGAGGTTACAGAGACAGCAATGGTCTGATCTAGAGAAAACGACATAGACTGGAAGGGTTGTGGGGACTGGAGGTGGTTTCACAGGGAGCACATTGAACCACTGGGTGTTACAGAAAGGTGAAGAGCTGTACGGTCTACGTGTGTTCATGAAGATGGAGAGGTTGGGAGGGATGGAGCGGTTTACAGGGAGAAGGGTGTTAGTAGGATGGAGCGGTTTACACAGACAGGGAGGATTTTCGGTGAATGGAGCAGATGACAGAGATAAAGTGGGTTGTATAGACTGGGGGACCAAACAGAGATATGGAGGGTAGTCGTGACTGAAGATGTTTGGAGATATAGGAAGTTTTACTTCTGCAGATTATTCAGATACGAAGGGTGTGGGGTCTGACAGATTATCCAGAAGGGCAGTAATTTTGGTTGGAGACAGTTTCACAGATAAGGAAGCATTAGTAACCTCCTCCAGAATGGTCAAACGGGAAAGGGTTGTAGGGGAGGGTGAGTTTACACAGGTAGGGGCGTAAGAGCTAGAGAAGGTTATGGAGAAGAGTAAATGGATGGAGATACAGGAGGGTCTTACATTGAAAGGGTAAGTGTTAGCGATGGGATGATGTCACACAGAGAGTGAGTCTCATCAGAACTGGATCGGGAGAATCACAGGCTTTCAGTAGGTTATACAGATCGGGTGTGCTGCTGGCACCTGAGAGGATTGTTGTGTCTGCACGGAGTGATAGTGTCTTTAGGACTCGAAGAGGTACGTAGATACAGAAACATTGAAGACAATGTGTGCCGCCTTCTTTTTCTTGAACAGAGCCTCATATCCCCCATCAGCCAGGGATCCCTAAACCTGGCAGCTTTTCCCTTGCTCTAACAGGGATATTTTGGATTCTTGAGGCCACACTTTTAAAAGCCTCCCATTTGCCAGTCACTCTTTTTCCTTCAAACAGACCACCCAGTGGATGGGTGCATGATGTGAAGGAGCTGGTGTTGGACTGGGATGGACAACGTTAAAACTCACACAACACCAGCTTACAGTCCAGCAGGTTCATTTGGAGGCTCTGGGTTTCATAGCGCTGCTCCTTCATCAGGTGGTTGTCGAGCACAATAAACAGGCACAGAATTTATAGCAACAGGATTGCAGTGTGATGGAATGCAATATCCAACAAACTTAGTTTAAGTTTTCATCTTTTAGAATGATCACCTGGACTTCAAAAGCTGGTGCTTTGAATTAAATCTCTTGGACTATAACCTGCTGTTGTGTGATTTTTAATTCATCCAATCGACCTCTGCTTGATTCTCCCAAATAGCCCGAAAATTGGTCCTGCTCCAGACTAAGACCGTAATCTGTGGACCTGCCTGATCTTTTCTTCACAACTATGTTAAAACGAGGACAGTTGTGGTCATTGGACCCAAAGTGCTCTCCGACTGACACTTCAGTCACTTGCCCGACCACGTTTTCTGAGGGGAGGTCTCGTTTTCAGCTGCCTGAGTAGAGTGGGGCCCTCTCCATATTGATCTAGGAAACCTTCTTGGACACATTTGACAAATTCCACCCCATACAGGACTTTTACATTCTGGGTGGTCCAATCAATACAGGTGAAGTTAAAATTCCAACCAATACTATTCTGTTATTTCTGTAGGTACCTGCAACCTCTCTTCACATCTGCTCCTCTCGTACCCACTGGCTATTTGGCGATCCGGAACACCATCCCAGCAGACCGACCATCCCCTTTTTGTTTCTAATTTCGATACATGTGACCTCATTTGATCACCCCGAAAGAGTATCCTCTCTAACCACGGTCGTTATGTCCTCCCTTATCAATAAGGCAGCTGCCTCTCCTCACTTACTTGTCCTTCTATCACGCCTGTACCTTGTGTGTCCTGGAACACTGAGCTGCCAGTCCTGCCCTTCTCTCAGCCATGTTTCTGTTATGGCTATAATATCGCAGTCCCCAGAGCCAATCGATGCTCTGAGCTCACCTGCCTTGCCAGTCAGGCCTCGTGTGTTGAAATAAATGTCCTTTAAACCAGAAGTTTTTTCCCTCCCTATTCTGTGCCCCGGATATCCTGGATAGGAAACTTGCTCTCGATGGCTGATGTATTTTCCCCTGACTGGTTGATGTAATCTCTCTTACTCAGAGTCCAAACCCCTGCCAAACTAGTTTAAACCGTCCAGGGTAAGACAAACAAATCTCCACCCAGGGATACTGATGCCCTTCTGGTTCCCCCTTGTTCAGGTTACCTCTACCCGAGAAGAGATCCCAATGATCCAAGAACTGAAAATTCTACGCCTCCAACAGCCCCTCAACCACACCCCATATGGTCTATCTTTCTATTTCTATCCTCACTGGCACGTGGCACTGGGAGTAATCCGGTGATCACAACCCTTGAGGTCCTGCTTTTTAACTTCTTTCCTCACTCCCTGTACATATTTCACAGGATCCCTTCCCCTTGACTAACGATGTCATGTGGACTGGTGCGCACAATGACCTCTGGGTACTTACCCTGTCACTTCAGAATGTTCAGTCACCGCTCAGAGACACCCTTGACCCTGGTACCCGGGAGGCAGCACACCATCTTGGGGTCTCTTGTCTGTCCCCCTGACAAGTGAGGCTCCTATCAGTATCACTATCATTAGAGAGGATCTGGCAAACCGAGACTGGGAGGACAATCTGCAGTTGGTTCTATATTTGGAAAATGAGAGTATGTTAAAGTGATACACTGAGAATTCATGGCCAGTGTGGTCCTTGCAAGGGAATAGTAAAGGCAGCAAGACCAGCGAATACCGGGAAAGCGAAATCGTGAGTTTGATAAAGAAAATACAGTGCAATAAACTCAGGTGAAGGCATTCAAAAGTATAGAGTGTGCAAGGAGGCTCCTTAAAAATGAAGGACAAACAATGGCCATTAATCATCCTTGGGAGATGGTGTTAAGGAAAAGCCACAAGGTATTTTAGCAGTATAGTTAGAACAAGAGAGTTACTGGGGAAAGTGTGGGGCCTATTAGAAACCAAAGGGACAATCGGCACATGGAGCCAGAGGAAGTAGGTGAGGTCTTCAATGAATACTTCCCATCTGTATTCACACAGGAGCAATGCATTGTAGCCGGGGATTTCAGTAGGTATGGTGAGATTCTCAAACATATTAAGATCAATAAGGAGGAGGTATTAAATGTTTTCACAGGCATAAAGGTAGAGGAATCCCCAAAACCCAATGAAATGTATCCCACGCTGCTATGGGAGGTAAGGGAGGAGATTGCTGGGGCCCTGGTGGATATATTTCATACTTTGCTGGATGATTGGAGGATAGCTAATGTGGTTCCTATGTTCAAGAAGGGCAGCAGGGATAGGCCAGATAATTACAGAGCAGATAGTCTGACAGCAGGGGGAGGGAAATTATTGGGAACAATTCTGAGGAGCAGAATGAATCAAAATTTGGAAAGGCAGAGATCAATTAGGGATACGCATAATAGATTTGCTAGAGTAAGATCCTTTCCCAAATTCAGCTGAGATTTTTATTTGAAATTACGATTGAGGATTTTGATGAGGGCTGTGCAGGTGATGGAGCTCATTACATCGTTTGACGAGGTCCCACATTGAAGGTTGGTCCAACAGACAGGATCCACAACTGGTGGAGGGCTGTTTTACGATTGAAATTCTTTCACCAACGTTGTACCACAGGGATCTGTGCGGGAGCCATTGCTGTTTATTATATACATTAATAACTCTGATGTGAAAGCAGAAGATATCATTAGTAGGTTTGCAAATGACATGAAAGGTGAGGATGTTGTCCATAGTGAGGTGGATGGTGCCAGGTTGTAGTCTGAAGGTAGAAGCTGGGACAGAACATCAAGTTAGGAACTTAAGTAGAAACATCAGGAAAGAGCACAGCAGAGAGTGATGGAAAACTGACTGATTCAAGTGCATTTATTTCAAACTAAAACGCCGAACAATGAATGCAAATGAAATCGGCGTATGGATGAGAACATGGGACTGGAATACCATAGATATGGCAGAATCACAGCTGAGAGCGGGACAGGACTGGGAGCTAAATGTTCCAGGATACAGATTCCATAGGGAGGATAAAACAGGAAGTGAGAGATGAGAGGGTGGGGCTTTTGATCAGTGGAATACCACGGTAGCACTGAGGGAGGATATTCCTGGGGAAAGCCCATTGAAGCTATAATAGTGCAATTGAGAAATGGGAATGCATCATCATCAGTTTGATATGACTGTACTACAGGCCCACAACAGTCAGCGAGATTTTGGGGTTGGAATGGTCAGGGATTTTAACTTTCCAAACCTAGTCTGGGACTGCCAGAGTGCTCACAGCTTGAATGGGTGGAATTTGTTAGGCATGTACAAGAAAAATGTCTCAGTCAAAATGTAAATGGTTGGAATGCAGGAAGGGGTAAAACCCGCCCTCTCCTTGGGGAACAAGGTAGGAAAAGGGACTGAGGCATTAGTGGGGCAACACTTTTGCAAAGTGAGCAGAATTGTATTAGTTTGAAAATAGCGATGGAAAAGCACAAGCTTGGTCCACAAGTTAAGATCAAAATTCGTCTTGCCGCAATCCAGAAGGTCTTAGTGAAGAGGTTTTGGCAATTGATTGTGGAGGCTATTTGCAGGTAAAGGGACGTCAGGCAGGTGGGAAACTTTCAAAAGAGCGATAACATGAGAGTTCAGGGACACCATAGTTCTGTGAGTGTGAAGGACAATGCTAACACAAGTGAGATACACTGGATAAATGGGGGTATTGAGGATCTGGTCAACAAAAAGTGGGAACATGTCACATATAGGCAGCTGGATTAAGGGAATCCATTGAAGAACATAGCGGGTGGAGTAATTCACTTAAGAGGGATATCAGGAGGGCACAAAGGGGACCACAAAAAGCATTGGCAGATCAGGCTGAGGAAAATCCAAAGAGATTCTTCAAGCATATTCTTCAGGAGATTAACGAGTGGCAGAGTATAGCTCCTTGACGACGAATGGGGACATCCAAGTGTGGAAACACAGGAGATGGGTGAGATCCTGAACAAAAATTTCACATTTGAACTTAACTTGGAGAAATACTGGGAAAGTCAGGGAATAAGGAACAGTAACGTCTTCAAAAGACTCCACTTAACAGAACAGGAGGTACTGAAACTTCTGAAATGCATATAAGATGGACAAATCCTTGGGAATTAATCAAGTATATCCCAGGATATTGCGGGAAGCTCAGGATGAAATTGTCGGGTCCCATAAAAGAGATATTTCTATCACTGATAGCCATGGGTGATGAGCTGGAAGCCTGGAGGGGGGCTAAGGTTGTGCCAGTACTTAGGAAAGGCTGCAAGGGAAAGTCAGGGACATCAACGCCAATTCGTTTGATGTCAGCGATGCAGACGTTGTTGGAAGCGATTCTGCGGGACAGGAGTTACATGCATTTGCAACGACAAGGATTGATTAGGGATAATCAGCACAGCTTTAGAACGCTGCATAGAATTCTGATCATCCTGATCTGGGAAGCATTTCCTGAAATTGCAAATGGAGCAAAGATTGACGAAGATGTTCCTGATACTGGATGGTTTGACAGAATCGGAGAGGCTGGATAAGCTGGAAAATACATGGGGGAATGAGATAGATTTGGCAGAGAAGTTTATGTAGAATACGAAGAATTTTCTACAGCACACAAGTACAAAAAAGCAACTGGAGAGACACTAGGGCTCCTCAATGATCAGTGAGGCCATCCAAGTGTCGAACCACAGGAGATGGGCGAGAGCCTAAATGAGCGTTTCATGTCAGAACGTACTGTGGACAAAGACTAGGAAACAAAGGGAAAGAAACAGTGATGGCTTGTAAAGAGTCCCCATTACAGAAGAGGTGGTGCTGGAGATCTTAGAACACAAAGGTAGAGAAAGCCCTAGCTCCTGAAGAAGTGTATACCAGAACATTGTGGCAAAGTAGCAGCAGGGATGCGAACAGAAATATTTCTTTCATTGTCCTTCACATTTCCACTGGGTGTAGGTGGCTGAGGGGTGACCTTATAACGCTTTATAAACCCATGAGGGGTACAGGTAGCCAATGTCTTTTCCCAAGGGTAGTGGAGTCCATAACTAGATGGGATGGAACTGCAGAAGGATAAGGTGTTAGCAATTCTGGGAAGTGTAAAAAGTGGGCCCCTGGGCCAGATGGGATGTATTCTTGGCTTCTCTGGGAGGCCAGTAAGAAGATTGCTGAGCCTTTGGCTTTGATATTTATGTCGTCATTGCCTTCAGGAATAGTGTCAGAAGGCCAGACGACAGCAAATATTGTCCCCTTGACCAAGAAGGGGAATAGAGACAACCCTGGGTAATTAAAGAGCTGTGAGTCTCACTTCGATTCTTGGTAAAGTGTTGGAAAGGCTTGTAAAGGCTTGTAATAGCTTGCATTTATAATCTGGAGATGAATACGTTGATGAGGGATAGTCAGAACGGTTTAGTGAAGGGTAAGTCATGCCTCACAAACCTTGTTGAATTTTTTGAGGTGACCAAACAGGTGGATGTGGGTAAAGCAGAACTTGGTAGTGCAGATGAGCAGAGAGATCACTGTGTCCATATACATGGATCATTGAAAGTTGCCACCCAGTTTGACAGGGTTGTTAAGAAGGCATTCACCATGTGAGCTTTTATTGGTAAGGGATTGAATTTCGGAACCATGAGATAATGCTGCAGCTGTACAAAACTCTAGTGCGGCCGCATTTGGAGTGTTGCCTATAGTCCAGGTCACCGCATTAGAAGAAGCATGTTAAAATATTTGGAAAGGGTTCCGAGGAGTTTTACTACGATGTTGCCTGGTACGGAGGGAAGGTATTATGAGGAAGGCTGAGGGACTTGAATCTGTGTTTGAGAGAAGAGTTTAAGGCCAATTTATTGAGACATATAAGATAATCAGAGGGTGACATGGGTTGGACAGTGAGAGCCTTTTCCCTCGGATGGCGATGCCTAGCACGAGGGCAAATAGGTTTAAATTGAGGTAGTAATAATATTAATAATAATTAATAAACCCGGGACAAATGCCAGAGGTAGATTCTTTACTCAGAATAGTCAGAGCATGGAATGCATGGCCTGAAACAGTGGCAGACTCGACAACTTTGTGGGCATTTAAACGGTTATTGGACAGGCATATGGGTGAGAATGGAATAGGGAAGGTTAGATGGGCTTCAGATTGGCTCCACAGGTTGGCACACATTCTGGGCCGAACTGTACTGTCATGTTCTATGTTCTGTGTTCTGGAGGGCATAAGTAGGAGATGGGAGAGGAAAAAACTGAAAAGGGTTAAGAGGAGAAGATTTTCCACACAGAGTATGGTGCAGGTATGGAATGGGTTTCCAGGGGAAGTGGTAGAGAAAAGTACAATAACAACATCTAAAAAACATTTGGGTAGGTACATGGAGAGGAGAAGGTTTAAAGAGATATGGGTCAAGTGCAGAGAAATGCGACTCGGTCAGGGAGTCTGGTCAGCATGGACTAGTTGGATCGAAGGAACCGTTTCCGTGCTGCATGACCCTGTCTCCTATTATTGGAGGAGGATACTATTGAGATAAGGCATGTTATAGACACTGAAGCAAGTTACAGCGATAGGGAAAGTAGTCTGGAATGCAGTACAATTCAAGTATGTAGAGGGAGTATAGGGAGGGGAGGAGGTTACTGGGACAGGAACTGTTATAGTAGTTACAATTTATTGAAGCTACTAGTCACCAAGACATGCCATAGATAGTGTGTTGCAGAGTAGTGAGTCTTATCACAACAGAACTTACTATAGGTGTGTTGATTGAGCTGTACGGTGCTCTCCCTCCATCACTGTATCTATGTCGTGTTTTGTTAACCGAGGTTTGGAGTTCTCTCTTTGCTCACTGCTCTATTCACTGTGTGTGATCTTACCTCAATGCAGGATTTATTGAAGACTCCAAATCTCCCTTCCTTTTGTCTTCCTGGCTGATCAACCATCTTCAATGTGGCGATGGACGATATACCCAGCAGCTGGGAAGTCTATTGAGTCAGGCCCTTCCTAATACCTACAGGAGTCAGAGGAATATTTAGACTGATCCCGTGAGGGATACACATGGAGAATGGCACTAAGTCCAACAGAGATCTGAAAAACCCTGTCTCCATCCCTGGCCTGTGCTGTCCTGTCTCTCTGGAATGAAGACTTCAATTGGCTCAGGATCTGGAGTAGCTGCAAGAGTGAGAGACGCTGACAGAGGCAGCAATTAGACCCTCACAGTGAGGGATACCACATGGAGAGAGACTGAGTGATATCACCAGAGGGCAGGAAGATTTCATAACGAAACAATCATGTAGGAAGAACAGGTTTAGGTTCCTGATGCCCTGGTATCAGTGCTCAGGTATGAGCAACCTTTGAGCAGGTGAAGTGATGGCCTCGTGGTATTATTGCGAGAGCATGTATCCGAAACCTCACCCAATGTTCTGTGGAGGCAGGTTTAAACCCACCATCAGAAATGGTGGAATTTGCAAACATCATTTTTTAAAAAAATTGCAATTAACAATCCATGAATAAGTATGAAATCATTGCTGATGTCCAAAACAATGTTGTTCATCAAAAATACACTAGGGGACATCTGCTATCCTCACGTGGTCTGTACGACATCCCCACAGCAAAGTGTTTGCCTCTGAAATGGCTGAGCAAGTTACTCAGCTCAAGGGCAGCTAGGGTTGGGCAAGAAAGGCTGGTCAGCCAGAGTCACCCACATCCCATACCCGAGTTTAAAAATAAACCATTCGGATGGTCCCACTGGAAGTGTGCTGGGACCAGTGTCTTGGCCAATCACGTCGGTAGGTTTAGGGACAGGGCTTTAAACTGACAGAGAGGATGCAGGGACAGAGTTCAGGTGAAAGGAGCTTTCCAAATCCAAATAGAAAAGGTGAAGCTTTGGAACAGCATGGGGATGTGGCTGAAGACACGCAGAAAGGAACAGGATGGGACCAAGTCTAACTAAAACTGTACGTCAGCGAATCAATTTGTGACAGGAAATTGTAGGAAACAGTAAATTATGTTTTTTTTGTGGAATGGACAAAGTCTCTGCCATAAGGTAGATGGATTTGTGACACAGAGATAAAAGTGAATTAGACACTAGGGTGACGTGGTACAGGGTAAAAAAAAGATGGACATAAATATTCAATAGTTCACAAACTTGTGCAAACTCAGGCATAGTGGACAACGCTAACAATAATTGATAACAAAGGCATTACAGAGAAAGCATTTGGCCGCAGATCATGAAGTAGAGTCAGTCTGAATGTAAATTCTGGCTACTACTTGCCAAGGACACAAGCAGAAGAACAGTTTTAGCCACCGAACAGCATTTAATTGCTCATCACTGCATTACACAGGAACTCATTGGAATTTTTAATAAAGGCATAATGACAATTCAGTGAAAATTCAAAATTCTTATAATCATGACAATCACACTGACAACAGTGATATTGGAAGGGATGTTCGGATAATTTTTTTCAGTGTATCTTTAAATAATACATTGTGCAACTGGTAAGGGACGTAACTGTCTCAGAGCGACTGTTGTGTGATAAAACTTAGTGAATGAGTCATGTCACCTGGAGAGAATCTCTGGGAAATTGTGATAAAGTGCAGTTTAAAGAAATATAAAATTTTAAAGTGAATCACAGAAAGGACAAGCTACAACTAAAATCAAAAATTGCCAATTACATGAGTCTGAGAGGTGAACTGACCAAGTTAAACAAGCTAAACAGATTGAAACGTGTGTGTGTGTAAATGGACAGTGGTAAACATTTGAAGGAACAGTGTAAATCACTCAACAAAAGGATATTCCATTGAAACAGACAAAACCTCAATAAGAAACTCACACCCGTCCCTCACTCAGGACAAAATGGATCATATTAGATTATGAGGCTGAGAAGATCATCAAAATGTACTTAAAATCCTGAAGTGCGAGTGTGTTTTAGGAGTAAGTTTTAAAGGGGTTGCAAATGATCTGTTAGCAGGAGGAGGGCAGTTGTCAGAGGAATCCCTGTGAGGGTATAATGTAACAATAGGAACAGGGAGAGGTGAAGGTGCAGGAGGTGGTGAGAGTGTTACAGAGATGGTCAGGGCCTGAAGAGTGTTTCAAATTAAGTACGGGTTGTTGCAGCAGGAGGGGTTTGCAGAGGTAGGGAAGGACACATATATTTTATTTATTCATTTATGGGATGTGAATGTCAGTGCCTGGACTAGCATTCTTTGACCCCACTCTTACTTACCCAGAGGACAGCTCAGAGTCAGCCCTCTTGCTGTGGGTCAGGAGTCACATGTTGGCCAGATCAGCTGAGAATGTTTGTTGTCCTTCCCTAAAGCAGGTAAGTGAACCTGATGAGTTCTTCCTACTGATCAACAATGCATTTATGGTGGCCTCGCCAATGTCTTGTACGGATACATGACATCCCAACTCCTACTTTCAATATCCTGCCCAATGAAGGTAACCATCCCAAACGCCTACTTCACCAGCCAGCCTGCCTTTGATGCAACTTTCAAAGAACTGTGTACCTGCATCCCTGTGTCTCTGACTGACAACACCACCCAGGGCACAAACATTGGTTGTACAAGTCCCACCCTGGTTTGTTTCACCAAATGGAACACTTCACATTTATCTAATTAAACTCTATCTGCTATTCTTCAGCCCACTCTCCCAGCAGTACTGTTAATCTTGTTGTATCATAGATGACCTTCTTCTTTGTCCACATTACCACCACTTCCAGTGTCAAACAAAAACCTTACTTACCAGGAAACCAATATTCCCATCCAAACCATTTACCCAAATGACAAATAACAGGGGACCCACTGAACCGCTGTTCACATGCTTCCCTTCAGAAAAACAACATGTCTCCCATCACCGTCTGTCTCCAACCATGAAGCCCAATTTTGTATCCAGTTGACTCGCTCCTCCTAAAGGCCATATTCTTTTACACTGATCTAAGCTTATTACCCCGTTTAACATACTAACACAGAATAGTACAGAACAAGACGCTTCGGCCATGATGCCATGGCAATCTTTTGTCCGACTGTAAGACCAAACTAACTTCCATATCCTTGATTTTACTATCATCCATATGCCTATCCATGAGTCTATTAAATGTCCCGAAAGTATCTAATTTTACTACCACCATTGTCAGTGCATTCCAACCACCTATCATTCTCTATCCTTTTATCCATCCTCCATTCACCTTAAAGTTACACCCCTTGTAATAGCCATTTATGCCATAGGAGAAAAAGTCTCTCACTATTCACTCTCTCTGTGCCTCTCATCATCTTGTTCACCTCTACTACGTCGTCCCACCCCTTTCTTCACACCAATGAGAAAAGCCTTAGCTCCCTCAACCTTTCTTCATAAGAAATGCCATCCATTCCAGGCAGCATCCTGATAAATCTCCTGTCATCCGTCCTGCAAAGAGGAGACCAGAACGGAACACAATATTCCAAGTGTAGTCTCACCAGGATGCTATAAAGATGCAGAAAAACCTTCCCTTGATAACGAAAGCCAACACAACATATGCATTTTAACAACCCTATCAACGTGCGTAGTGATTTTGAGGGATCTATGGACATGGATCCCTTAATCTCTCTGATCTCCACACTGCCAAGCATTCTGCCTTCCGGCCTGAATTCTGTATTAAATTCCACCTTCCAGAATAAATCACTTCAAACTTTTCCAGCTTGAACTCCATCTGCCACTTCCAGCCCAGCTCTGCATCCTGTCAATGTCCCATTGCAACCTACAACAGCCCTCCACATTACCCACCACTCCACCAGATTGGAAAACTTACTACCCCACTCTCTAACATCCACATCCAAGTCACCTATAAAAATGACAGAGAGCAGAGTCCCAGAGCCGACTGTTACAGAACCGCACTGGTCACTGAGCTCCAGGCTCAATACTGTCCATTTGCTGCCATACTCTGTCTTCTCTGGGCCATCCAGTCCTGTATCCAAACAGACAGATTTTCCTGTATCCCATACCTCCTTATTTTCTGAATGAGCTTCAACATATTCTGCCATATCTTCAAAGAATTCAAAAAGATTTGTGAGGCATGACCTGCCCTTCACAAACCCATGCCGACTGTCTAAAAGTTAACTACAGTTTTCCACGTAGTCATATATTCTGTCTGTCAGAGTCCTCTCCAATCATCTGCACACCACAGACATCAGACCAAATCTGTAATTCCCAGGATTCTACCTCCGTAATATGGCCCGGACTCTACAAATCTTCCCTCCTCTGCCACATTCCTCAAAAGGGCACTGGAGGGTGGTGGGGGTTACAGAGATAGGGAGGGATATCAGGACAGGAGGATTTTGCAGACATTATGAGATTTGCAGTGCCAAAAGTAAGATTCAGTAATTGTGAGGTTACATGGTTATGAACGCATTTGAGGGGGGAGGGAGGGAGGATTGCAGCGAAATGAAAGGTTTCACAGTTTAGGTGTTTTGTTAGGACTGCAAGAGATTACTGAGTTGGGGAAGGTTTAAGCACTGGTGGATTTTACATAAACATGATTTTGATTGCAATGGCAGGAAGAAGATTCAGGAAGCTGGAGAGTATGGGGTCTGAACGAGGTTACACAAATGGGAAGAGTTATCAGAGGTGGAGGTGTTTATAGAGACAGCAATGGTCTGATATGGAGCAGAGGACCCAGATTGGGAGGGATGTCTGGACTGCAAGTGGTTTTACAGGGAGGGAGGACCATAGAGCCACAGGAGGTTACAGAAATGTGGAGAGCTGTAGGGCCTGCAGGAGTTCATGGAGATGTGGAGGTTGGGAGGGATGGATCAATTTACAGGGATAAGGATAGTGGTAGAAGAGTGCTGGTTTATACAGACAGTGACTATTTAGGGAATGGAACAGATTACAGAGATAATGTAGGTAGTATAGACTGGAAGAAAAAACACACATATGGAGAGTAGTCGGGACTGAATAGGTTTAGAGATATCGAAATTCTTAGGTCCTGGTGTTATTTAGACATGGAGGATGTGGAATCGGACAGATTTTCCTGGAGATGAGAACAGCAATTTTGATTGGAGACAGTTACACAGATAAAGGAGCATTAGTAATCTCCTCCAGTTTGGCCTAGGTGGGAAAGTGTTGTAGTGGAGGTTGTTGTTAACACAGATAGGGGTGTAAGAGCTGGAGAAGGTTATGCAGATGAGTAGATGGGTAAAAGTACTGGATGGGTGATAGTGATGAGAGCATTTTACACAGATTGCAGGTCCTTTAGGAACTTGATTGGAACAGTCACAGGGACTGGAGTGGGTTCGACAGATCGGAGCATGGCAGAGACCTAAGAAGATTATAGGGTCTCCACAGATTGATTGTGTCTTTACGGCTGGAAGATTTTCGGTAGATATGGAAACCTTAAACCCAATGTATACCATCTTCATTTGCCAGACCAGAGCCTCAATATCCCTCATCAGCCAGGGATCCCCAAACCTGCCATTTTCCCTTCACCCTAACAGGAACATACTGACCCTGGATTTTCAGTATTACACTTTTAAAAGCCTCCCATTTTCCAGTTTTTTTCTTTTTCTTCAAACAGAGTCACCCACTCAACCTATGCTAGGTCCTGCTTCATGGCCCCAAAACTGGCTGTGTTCCAGCACAGCTCCTTAACCTTTGGACCTCTCCTATCGTTTTCTGTAGTTATGTTCAAACTAATACCGTTGCGGTCACTGGACCCAAAGTGCTCTCCAACTGACAGTTCAGTCACTTCCTCATCTCATTTTCTCAGGGGAGATTCAATGTTACGCCCACCTGAGTAGAGTAGGACCATCTACTTATTGGTCAAGGAAACTTTCTTGGGCCCATTTCACAAATTGTTACCCATATGGGCCTTTTATTCTCTGAGTGCACAAGTCAATCCAGGGGAAATTCAAACGTCCAATCAATACTACTCTCTTATTCCTTCAGCTATCTACAATCTCTCTACACATCTGCTCTTCTCATACTGGCTGGCTATTTGCGAGTCTGTAATACAGTCCCAACAAAGTGACCGCCCACTTCTTCTTTCTAACTTCTAACCATATGGCCTCATTTGATGAGTTTTTAGGATTATCCTCTCTGACCACTGTTGTTATGTTGTCTCTTATCAAAAGGGCAACTCCCCATCCTCATTTACTTGTCTTTCTCTCACTCTTGTACCTTCTGTATCCTGGAACACTGAGCTGCTAGTCCTACCCTTCTCTCAGCCATGTTTCTGTGATGGTTATAACATCCCAGTCCCCAGAGCCGATCCATGCTCTGAGATCACCTGCCTTACCAGTCAGGCCTCATGTGTCAAAGTAAATGTCCTTTAAACCAGAAGTCTTTTCCCTCCCTTGACTGTGCCCCTGGATATCCCGAATAGGAAACTTGCTCTCGGTGGCTGGTGTATTTTCCTCTGACTGGCCAATAGTCTCTCTCTTTTTCAGAATCCCAATCACCTGGCAAACCAGGTTAAGCCCTCCCAGGTAACACTAGCAAATCTCCCTCCCAGGTTGCTAGTAAACCTCTGGTTCAAGTCTAACCCGTCCTTTTGTCTAGGTCACCTCTACTGCAGAAGAGGTCCCAATGATCCAAAACGTAAACACCTTCCCGCTCCACCAGCTCCTGAGGCACTCATTCATCAGCTTATCTTTCTATTTCCGTATTCACTGGCGAGTGGCACTGGGAGTAATCTGGAGCTCACTGCCCTTGTCATCCTGCTTTTTAATTTCTTACCTAACTCCCAATACTCACTTCACTACAACACACCTAACTGTATCTATGCCGTATGTACTGATATGCACAATCACTGGGTGTTTGCCCTCCCCCTGGAGATAAGGGCAAAACCTGACCTGCCCTTGGTGAACAAGGTAGGGAAAGGGACTGAGGTGTTAGTTGGGGAGCACTTTGACAAAGTGAGCACAACTATATTAGTTTGAAAACAGTTATGGAAAAGGACAGGCCTGGTCCAGAAGTGAAACATCAAAATTGGCCTGCCCCAATCCAGAAGGTATTGGTCAAGAGCTTTTAACAGTTGATTGTGGAGACTATTTGCAGGTAAATGGACCTCAGACAGGTGGGAAACTTTCAAAAGAAAGATAAAATGAGAGTTCAGGATGAGGATATTTCTGTTCGTGTGAAGGACAATGCTGATTACAAGTGGAAATTTCTGGATGACTAGGGTTATTGAGTTTCTGGTCAAGAAAAAGGTGGTCCATATCATATATGGCCAGCTGGAGTCCTCGAAGAACATTGTGGGTGCAGTAATACACTGAAGAGGGAGAGCAGGAAGGCAAACAGGAGACCTGAGAAAACTTTGGCTGGTAATGCTGAGGAAAATCCAAAGGGATTCTTCATGAATACTAACGAGAGAAGATTAACTAGGCACAGAATGTGTCCCCTTGAAGATCAATGGGATAATCCATGCGTGGAACCACAGTAGATGGGTGATATCCTTAACGAAAATTTCACATCAGAACTGAAAGACTGGGGTAGTCGGGGAAATAAAGTCTTCAAACGACTCCGCATATCAGAACAAGAGTTGCTGGAGATTTTAAAATGCATAAAAAATAGACAAATCCCTGGAGCTAATCATGTATATCTGAGGACATTGGGGGTAACTTAGGAAGTAGTGCCCCTTAAAGAGGTATTTATATCAGTGACAGCCACGGGGGATGAGCTGGAAACCTGTTCAAGTAGTGTCTCACAAACTGGACTGAGTTTGTTGAATAGGTGACTAAGAACCTAGATGATAACAGAACAGGAGACTTTGTCTATACTGACCACAGCAATGCCTTGGACAGGGTTTACCGTGGAACACTGATTAGTAAGGTTAGATTACATGGGAGCAGGGAGAGCTATCCAACTGGATACAAAATTGGCTTGACAGTAGGAGAAAGAGAGTGGTGGGAGAGGCTTGCTGTGCAGACTACGAGCCTATCACTAGCGGTGCGCAAAAAGGAACAGTATCAAATCCACTATTATGCATCATTTACAGAAATTATTTCGGTAAGAGCATAGGAGTCATTGTTAGTAAGTTTGTTGATGAAAGTCCGGATAGAACACGGGTTATTGTGCGCAGAGAATACAGTTATCGAGGGGATCTCGAACAACAGCCAGTGGGCCAAGGAATAAAAGATGGAGTTGAATTCAGGTGCTGGATTTTGTTAAAACAAACTATGGAGGACTAACACTTTTAATGGTCGGACCCTGGGCAGTGTTGGCGAACAGAGAAAGAGACCAAGGAGTACAGTTACATTGTTCCTTGGATGTGGCATCACACGGGGACAGGGCATTTAGCAGACTTACTCTCATAGGTCACAGCAAAGACTACATGAGTTGGAACATCATGATAAGGCTGTATAAGGCATTGTTGGGTCCCCAGTTGGAGTACTGTGGAGAATTCTGATCCTCCTGCTTTAGGAAGCATTTCCTGAAACTGTAAATGGAGCAAAGATTGACGAAAATGTTTGTGATACTGGAGGGTTTGACAGAAACTGAGAGGCTGGATAAGTTGGAAAGTAACATAGGGAGATGAGATAGAATTGGCGTTTTAAGGTAAGGAGAATGCAAGGAAATTCTACAGCACACAAGGACAAAAACAACTAGAGAGACACTAGGGACCCGCAAATATCAATAAGGCCATCCATGAGTGGAATCACAGTAGATGGGTGAGACCCTAAATGACCATTTTATGTCAGAAATTACTGCGGACAAGTCAGTTAAAGACACAGTGATGGCTTGAAAAGAGTTCCCTTTACAGAAGAGGTGGTGCTGGAGGTCTTAGAACACAAAGGTAGAGAAAGCAGTACGCCCTGAACATGTGTATCCCAGTACATTGTGGCAAAGTAGTGGCAGGGACCCGAGCAGAAATATTTGTATCATTATCCACGAGGAATACAGGTAAGGTGATTCGCCACGTCTTTACCCCAGGGTAGTGGAGTCCATAACTAGATTGGATCGAAGTGCTGAAGTAGGAGGTGTTAGCAATTCTGCAAAGTCTAAAAATAGATAAGTCCCCAGGGCTGGATGTGATTTATCCTCGGATTCTCTGGGAATCCAGGAAGGAGATTGCCATGCTTTTGGCTTTGATGTTTCTGTCGTCATTGTTTACAGGAATAATGCCAGAAGGCTGGAGGAGTGCAAATTTTGTCCCCCTAGAATAGATTACTTGCAGTGTGGAAACAGGCCCTTCGGCTCAATAAGTCCACACCGACCCTCTGATGAGCAACCCACCCAGACCCATCCCCTTACATTTGTCCCTTCACCTAACACTATGGGTAATTTAGCATGGCCAATTCAATTAAACTCCCATTTTGTACTGTGGGAGGAAACCGGAACACCTGGAGGAAACCCACACAGACACGGGGAGAATGTGCAAACTCCACACAGTCAGTTAGCTGAGGCAAGAATTGAAGCCGGGTCTCTGGTGCTGTGAGGCAGCAGTACTAACTGCTGCGCCACCGTGCCACCCCAAGCAGGGGAGTGGAGACCATCCTGGTAGTTATAGACGTAAGAGCCTTAACTTGATTCTGGCTAATGTGTTGGAAAGGCTTGTAAGGGATAGGATTTATATTCATCTGGAGATGAGTAAGTTGATTAGGGAAAGTCAACACGATTTTGTGAAGGGTAGGTCGTACCTCAAAAACCTGATTGAGGTCTTTAAGAAGGAGAATCAAGACAGAGTTGGATGAGAGTAAAGTGGTTGATGTGGTGTATATGAATTTCAGTAAGGCGTTTGTTAAGGTTCCCCATGTTAGGCTATTGCCGATAATACGGAGGCATGGGGTTGTGGGTGATTAAATAGTTTGGATCATAAATTGGCTCACTGAAAGAAGACAGAGGGTAGTGGTTAATGAGAAGATTGATCCTGGAGTTCAGTACTATTAGATACTACCAGAATGTGGTTTGGGTCCACTGTTGCTGTCATTTACATAAATGACCTGAATGAGGGCATTGAAGGATGGGTTAGTAAATTTGCAGAAGACACTAAGGTTGGTAGAGATGTGGATACTGACGAAAGATGTTGTCGGTTACAGAAAGGTATAGATAATCTGCACACCTGGACTGAAAGTTCGCAAATGGAGTTTAATGTGGAAAGGTGTGAGGCGAATCACTCTGGAGGGAGTAACAGGAATACAGAGTACTGGGATAATAGTAAGATTGTTGGTAGTGTAGATGAACAGACACATCTCTATGTCCATGTACATAGATCGTTGCAAGTTGCCACCCAGGTTTAAGGAGCATTTCAGTGTGTGAGCTTGTATTGGTAGAGGGATTGAGTTCCAGAACCATTAGATCATACTAAACCTGTACAAAAATCTGGTGTGGCCACATTTGTTCAGGTCATTGCATTACAGGATGGATGTGTAAGCTTTGGAAATGATTCAGAGGAGATTTACTAGGAAGTTACCTGGCATGGAGGGAAAGTCTTATGTGGAAAGGCTGAGGGAATTTAAGATGTTTTTGTTCAAGAGAATGTGTTTGAGGTCAATTAATTGAGATATATAAGATAATTGGCGGGAGAGATGGATTGGACAGTGAGAGCCTTTTCTCTTGGATGGCGATGCCTAGCACGAGGAGAGATAGCTTTAAATTGAGGCAGATATTAATCTTAATAAATAGATATGGGATAGATGCCAGCGGTAGGTTCTTTACTCAGAATAATCGGTGCCAACTTTAAAGGCATTTAAACGGTCTTTCTGTGGGCATATGGACAAAAATTGGAATGGTGTTGATTCGATTGGCTTCAAATTTGGTCTACAGGTTGGCGCAAAATCGAAGGCAGAAGGGGCTGTATTGCGCTGTCATGTTCTGTGTTCTAGTGGGCATAAATATGAGATGGGAGTGGAAATAGATAAAAGAGATTTTAGGAGAAAAGTTTCTACACAGAGGATGGTGCAGTTATGGAATAAGCCACTAGAATGAGCTTTCTAGGGGAAATGGTAGAGAAAAGTACAATTACAACATGTAAAAGTTGGGCAGGTACATGGGGAGGAGAAGGTTTGAAGGGATACGGGTCAAATACAGTGAAACGCAACTCGTTCATGGACTCTGGTCAGCATGGACTGGTTGGGTTGAAGGAACAGTTTCCGTGCTGCATGCCTCTGTCTCCATTTATTGGAGGAGGAGACTACCGAGATAAGGAATGTTGTAAACAGTGAACCAAGTTACAGCGATAGGGATGGTAGTCCGGAATGCAGTACATTTCAAATATGTGGAGGGACTATTGGGCTAGGAGGAGGTTACAGAGATAGGAACTGTTATAGGAGTTACAAATTATTGAAGACATAGAGATCTGGAAAATCTGGAGAGAGAGTGTGAGAGAGAGAGAGAGACAGAAACAGAGACAGAGACAGAGAGACAGAGAGAAAGCGAGATCAAGAGCAAGAAGGAGATACTATGTGATATCACTAGAGTCCTGGAAGATATCAGGAACACATCATTGTGTTGGAAGAACAGGTTTTGCTTCATGATGCATTGGTATAACTGGTTAGGAATAAGCAACCTGTGAGCAGGTGAAGTGATGGCCTCGTGGTATTATGGATAGAGCATGTATCCCAAACCTCAGCTAATGTTCAAGGGATGCAGGCTGGAATCCCACCATCAGAAACGGTGGAATTTGAAATCAATAATTTTAAAAATAGTAATTAACAATCCACAAATAATTGTGAGACCATTGCTGATGTACAAAAAACCCAAACATTTGTCCTTTCGAGAATGATATCTGCCCATCCTCACGTGGTCTGCACGACGTACCCACAGCAAAGTGTTTGCCTCTCAAGGACCCTTTGAAATGGCCAGCAAACTACTCAGCTCAAGGGCAGCTAGGTCTGGGCAAGAAAGGCTGGTCAACCAGAGATACCTACAACCCATACCTGATTTTAAAAAATAATCTATTCGGATGGTCATACTGGAACCGTGCTGGGACCAGTGTCCTGGCCAATCATGTTGGTATGTTTATGGACAGAGCTTTCAACTAACAGAGAAGAGGCAGGGATAGGGTTCAGGTGAAAGAGCTTTCCAAATCCAAAGAGAAAAGTGTAGCATCAGAACACAATGGGAATGTGGCTGAAGACAAGCAATAAAGAACAGGATGGGACAGAGTTGAACTAAAATTGTACATTAGTGAATAGCTTCGTGACGGAAAATTGTGGGAAAGAGTAAGTTATGTTTTATTTTGAATACAGAACGTCGCTTCAACGTCGACGGAGTTAAGACTCAGATAAAAGAGATTTAGACAACAGAGAGACATGGATACAGGGTGAACAAAAATATTCAATTGGTTCACAATCTTGTGCAAACTCAGGCAAAATGGGTAACACTAACAATAATGGATAACAAAGGCGAAAGCATCTCACCACAGATCATGAAGTAGAGTCAATCTGAATGTAAATACTGGCTACTACGTGCCAAGGACACAAGCAGCAGAGCAGTTTTAGCCAACGAACAGTATTCCATTGCTCATCACTGGATTAAACAGGAACTCATTGAAATTGTTAACAAAGGCTGGGGGATAATTCAGTGAAACTTCAATTTTCGTATAATCTTGTCAATCACACTGACAACAGTGATATTGGAAGTGGGGTTGGGAGATTTCTTTCAGTGTTTCTTTCATAACAGATTGTGCAACTGGCTAGGGATGTAACTATGTCAGACCGACCGTTGTGTGCTGGAACTTAGTGACAGAGTAATGTCACCTGGTGAGATCCTCTGGGAAATGGTGGTAAAGTGCAGTTTAAAGGAATTTAAACTTTTAAAGTGAATCACAGAAAGGACAAATTACACCTAGAAACAAAAATAGCGAGTTACATGAGGTTGAGAGGAGAACTGACCAAGATAAACAATCTAAACAAACTGAAAAATGTGTCTGTAAATGAACAATGGAAAACATTTGAGGGACAGTGAAAAATACTCAACAAAAGGACATTCCATTGAAACATGAAACCTCAGCAAGAAATTCCCACCCATCCTTCACTCAGGGCAAAATGGATTATATTAGATTATGAGGCTAAGTCGATCACCAAAAACGTCTTAACATCATGAAGTAAGAGAATATTTGAGGAGTAAGTGTTAAAGGGATTGCAAAGGGTCTGCTAGCAGGAGGAGGGCATTTTGAATGGGAATCATGATCAGGGTTTAATGATACGACAGGAACAGGGAGAAGTGAAGTTGCTGGAGGTGGTGAGAGTGTGACAGAGAGTGGTTCGGGTCTGAACCGTGTTACAAAGCCAGTACAGATTGCTGAAGATGGAGGGGTTTGCAGAGATAGGGAGGGACACGTGTATTTTAATTTATACATTGATGGGATGTGGGTGTCACTGATTGGACCAGTATTCCTTGTCCCATTGCGAATTGCCCAGAGATAGCACAGGATCAGCCATATTGCTGTGGGTCTGGAGTCACATGTTAGCCAGACCAGGTTAGAATGTCAGATATCCTTCACTAAAGGAGGTAAGTGAACCTGATGAGTTCTTCCTACATATCAGCAATGCTTTTACGTTGACCTCTTGTACAGATGTAACATGGTGAAAACAAGGGCAGCAGATGCTGGAAACCAGAGTCTAGATAATCGTGGTACTGGAAAAGCACAGCATGTCAGCCAGCATCTTGACATCCCAGCTCTTACTCTCAATGCTCTGCCCAAAGAAGGTAACCATCACAAATGCCTGTTTCACCAGCCTGTCGACCTGTGACACCACTTTCAAAGAACTGTGTACCTCATCCATGGGTCTCTGACTGACAGCAGTATCCAAGACCCGAACATTAACTTTACAACCCACTCTGGGTTATTTTACCAAAATGGAACATTTTGCATTTATCTAATTAAACTCCATCTGCTATTCTTCAGCCCACTATCCCAGCAGTATTGTTCATCCTGTTGAAACACAGACAGCCTTCTTCACTGTCCATTTTACCACCAATTATCCAGTTTACCATACAGAACATAGAACACAGAAAGTACAGCACAAGACCCTTCGGCCATGATGCCATACCAACCTTTTACCCGACAGTAAGATCAAACTAACCTACACACCCTTCATTTTACTATCATTCACGTGCTTAACCTAGATTCTATCAAATGCACCATTACACCCATCGACCACTCTCTGTGTAAAGAACCTCGATCTGAAATCTCCCCATACACATCCTCCAATCACCTTAACATTATGCCCCCTTGTACCATGCATGCCATGGGATAAAGCAGTTTCTCACTATTCACTATCTTTGCGTCACACCCTGTTATTCACTTATACCAATTCGTCCCTCAACCCTTCTTCACCCCCAATGAGAACAGCCTAAGCTCACTCAACCTTTCTTCATAAAACATGCTCTCCAGTCCAGGCAACATCCTGGTAAATCTCCTCTTCACCTTCTCTGAAGCTTCCACATCCTTCCTGTAATAAGGGGATCTGAACTGAACATAATATTCTCAGTGGCATCAAAATAGGGCTCTCTAGAACCGCAGCATAACCTCATGGCTTTAAAACTCAATCCCCCAGCTAATGAAAGCCAATAACAAAAAAAAACATATTCCGTCTGAACAACGTTACCAGCTTGGGTGGCAAATTTGACAGATATCTGGTCATGAAATCCAAGATCGATCTGTTCCTCCACACTATCCAGTGTTCTGTATTTATCCCCGTATTCGGCAAAATGAATCACTTCACAATTTTCCAGATTTGACTTCATCTGCCACTTCTCAGCCCAGCTCTACATCCTGTCAATGTCCCATTGCAACCTCCAACAGACTTCCACACTACTCACCACTCCGCCAACCTTCGTCTCATTGGCAAAGTTTCTATCCCACTCTTCCACTCACGCATCCAAGTCATCCTTAAAATCACAAAGAGCAGAGATCCTGTAACCTCTCCCTATATAAAACCACTGGCCACCGAGCTCCAGGATGAATGCTTTCCATCTGTCATCACCCTCTGTCTTCTATGGGCCAGGAATTCTTTATCCAGGCAGACAGGTTTCCCTGCATTCCAAGCTCTGTACTTTTTCAATGAGATATAAATGCATTTTGTCACATTCTCAAAGGGCTCAATAAGATTTGTGAGGCATGATCTGTCCCTTACAAGCCATGCTGACTCTCTGTAATCAAACTATGGTTTGCCAAGAAATCATGAATCCTGTCTCTCAGCGTCCTCTCCAATAATCTGCACATCACAAACAGAAGATTGACAGGTCTGTAGTTCCCAGGATTATTTCTACTCCCTTTCTTGAAAAACGTACGGCTGATTCACCTAACATGCTCATCTTCAATTGGTGCGTGGAAACCGAAGCACCTGTCGGGAACCCATGCAGACATGGAGAGAATGTGCAACCTCCACACAGACAGTCGCCTGGGCCTGGAATGGAATTCGCGTCCCTGGTGCTGTGAGGCAGCAGAACAACCCACTGAGCCGCCGTGCTGGCCCATGTAACTCGCTAAAGCCCTGTTTCTGCTCCTTGGTTCCTCTTCATCTTGACGAGATGTTCTACATCCCTTGGAACCTTGTCAAATGCTTTGCTGAAGTACATATAGACAACGTTGACTGCTCTGCCTTCATCTATCTCTTGGCCAACTCCTCAAAGAGTCAATCCAGTTTGTGAAACATGGTTTCCCACTCACAAAGCTGACTATCTCTAATCAGCCTTGCCTTTCCAAATACGTGCAGCTCCTTTCCCACAGAATCTCCACCAAAAAGTTACCCAGCACTGGGCTCACGGGGTTGTAATTTCCTGCTGTTTCCTGCAACCCTGAAGTGATGGAACAGCATTAGCTGCCCTGCAGTCTTCTGGTAACTCATTGTGTCTGTTGATAATATAAATATCTCTGTTAGGGACACTGCAATCTCTTCCCTAGCTTCCCACAATATTCTAGGATAGATCGAATGAGCTATTGAGGATTGATCTACCTTTACTTATTTTAAGATTCTTGCAATTTGTCTTCTCTGTTGAGGATTAGTGAGCGGCACGGTGGCACAGTGATGAGCAGTACTGCCTATCATCCCCAGAGACCTGGGTTCAATTCACCGCCTCAGGCGTCTGAATGAGTGGAGTTTGTGCGGTATCTGCGTAGGTTTCCTCCCACCATCCAAAGATGTGCGGGTCAGGTGAACTGGCCATGCTAAATTGTCCGTAGTGTTAGGTTAGGGGTATGGGTGGGTTGCGCTTCGGAGGGTTGGTGTGGACTTGTTGGGCCGAAGGGCCTGTTTCCACACTGTAAGTAATCTAATCTAATCTCCTTACAATTCTTCCAAGACATAGCTATTTATTTCCCGAGCTTCCATGTCTTTCTTCACATTAAATTCTTACAACACTACTTTGTCTAATTTCTCAACCACCTTCTGATAGTTAAGGTGCCCTTTTCTCTACCAAGTTAAACGATAGCCCTTCTTGAAACTTGTGTAAATGTTTCCGAAAATTCAAATAAACCGTATCCTTGGCACAGCCACTCCTACAACCGTATCTATTCTTCCATTTATACTCACAACAATAAAAATACAATCCAACAGGCTCAAAACCACGTTCACTTTTTATTAAATGCGTTTCTATTGACATACCCTTTCTAACACATTCCATATCCCGACTGACT
Organism: Hemiscyllium ocellatum; assembly: GCF_020745735.1. NCBI lineage: Eukaryota > Metazoa > Chordata > Chondrichthyes > Orectolobiformes > Hemiscylliidae > Hemiscyllium > Hemiscyllium ocellatum. The sequence goes on along the minus strand of NC_083413.1, from coordinate 96,702,835 downwards.
GTCAGGCTAACACGGTTTGGTTTCAGACTGATAGCAGAAAGGGTTATGAGGGTTCTTGTTTCTCAATCTGAAAAAGGTAGCTTTCAGGGTCAACAGGTCATAGACGTTTTGGAAATCGGAAGGTTCATGGTCACTGAAGGACATTATGGAGATAGGCAGTAATGTGCGGACTGTATGAGATTATCGACAATAGAGAGTGCAGTGGTGACTGAAGGACATGATGGAGATAAGGAGTGATGTGGGGCCTGAAAGAGGGCAAAGAGATCTGGAGGGCTGTTGGGCCTGAAGGAGGTTGCACAGATCAGGAGGAGCATGGGGCCTGAAGGAGATTACTCTGAATGGGAGGGTCGTCGGGTCTGGATGAGATTATGGAGATAGGGAGGGCCGTGGTGTATATTGGAGGTTATGGAGTTAGGGAGGTTTGTCGTGAATGATTCAGGGTACATAGATAGGAAGAGTCGTGGGGATTAAAGGAATTTATGGACATAGGGAGAGCTGTGGGGACTGAAGGAGGTTATATAGATCGTACGTTTATAGAGAAGAGCAGGTATCGACCATTTGACTACAGAGTCGGTCCCACCATTTAATATGATCAGGACTGATCATCTAACCCAGTACAGTATTCCTGCTTTCATACTTACTCTGATATTTAGTGGGCTGTAGTAACTGGGACGGGTGGTTGGGGTCGGGGGGGTGGGAATGTCTTACAGAGATAGGGAGGTTTGTGGAAGCTGGAACAGGTGACATATACACTGAGGGTTTTAGGAATGGGAGGACTTTACAGGGTTTTGGAGGAATGCACGGATGGGACGTGGTAACAATCACAGGGAGGATTTTGGGAGCTCGATCTGTAACGGGTACAGCTGAGAACAGAAGTGAGCCAAACAGTCAGGACAGGCAGGGACAAGGTAGGACTAATCAATTAAGCTGCATTTATTTTAATGCAAGGGGCCGAACAGGGAAGGCAGATGAACTCAGGGCATGGTTAGGAACATGGGACTGGGATCTCATAGCAATTGCAGAAACATGGCTCAGGGATGGGCAGGACTCGCAGCTTAATTTTCCAGGATACAAATGCGACAGGAAGGATAGAAAGGGAGGCAAGAGAGGAGTGGAAGTGACATTTTTGATCGGGGATAGCATTACAGCTGTGCTGTGGGAGGATATTCCCAGAAATGCATCCAGGGAAGTTATTTGGGTGGAACTGAGAAATAAGAAAGGGTGATCACCTTATTAGGATTGTATTACAGGCCCCCCAATAGTCAAAGGGAATTTGCCAAACAAACTTGTAGGGAGACCTCAGCTATCTGTAAGAATAATAGCGTAGGTATGGTAGGGGATTTTAACTTTAAAAACATTGACTGGCACTGCCATGGTGTTAAAGGTTTAGATGGAGAGGAATTTCTTAAGTGTGTACAAGACAATTTTCTGATTCAGTATGTGGATATACCTACTAGAGAAGGTGCAAAACTTGACCGACTCTTAGGAAATAAGGCAGAGCAGGTGAGTGAGGTGATAGTGAGGGAGCACTTTGGGGCCAGCGACCATAATTCTATTTGTTTTAAAACAGTGATGGAAAAGGATAGACCAGATCTACAAGTCGATGTTCTAAGTTGGATAAAGGCCAATTTTGGAGATATTAGGCAAGAACTTTTGATAATTGATTGGAGGCAGATGTTCACGGGTAAAGGGACGGCTGGAAAATGCGAAGACTTCAGAAATGAGATAAAAGAGTCCATAGAAGAATGTTCCTGTCAGAGTGAAAGGGAAGGCTAGTAAGTATAGGGAAATCTGGATGACTAAAGAAATTGGGTGTTTGATTCAGAAAACAGAAGGAAGCATATGTCAGGTATAGACAGGATAGATCGAGTGAATCCTGGGAAGAGTAAAAAGGAAGTAGGAGTACACTTAAGGGAAATTCAGGAGGGCAAAAGGTGGACATGAGATAGGTCTGACAAGTAGAATTAAGATGAATGCAAAGGGTTTTTACAAATATATTAAGGAAAAAAGGGTAACTAGGGAGAGAATAGGGCCCCACAAAGATCAGCAAGGCGGCCTTTGTGTGGAGCCGCAGAAAACGGGGGAGACACTAAATGAATATTTTGCATCAGTATTTACTGTCGAAAAGCATATGAAAGATATAGACTGCAGGGAAATAAATGGTGACGTCTTGCGAAACATCCAGTTTAGAAGGGAGGAAGTGCTGGATGTCTTGAAACGGTTAAAGGCGAATAAATTCCCAAGAAATGATCAGGTGTAACCGAGAACTCTGTGGAAAGCTAGAGAGGTGATTGCTGGGCCTCTTGCTGAGGTATTTGTATCAATAGTAGTCACAGATGAAGTGCTAGAAAACAGGAGGTTGGCAAAAGTGGTGCCACTGTTTAAGAAGGGTGGTAAAGACAAGCCAGGGAACTATAGACCGGTGAGCTTAAACTCAGTGGTGGGCACGTTGTTGGAGGGAATCCTGAGGGACAAGATGCACATGTATTTGGAAAGGCAAGGACTGATTGGGAATAGTCGACATGGCTTTGTGCGTGGCAAATCATGTCTCACAAACTTGATTGAGTTTTTTGAAGAAGTAACAAAGAAGATTGAGGAGGGCAGATTGATAGATGTGATCTATATGGACTTTAGTGAGGCATTCGACAAGGTTCCCCATGGGAGCCTGATAAGCAAGATGGAATACAGGGAGAACTAGACATTTGGATATAGAGCTGGCTCAAAGGTAAAAGTGGTGGTGGAGGGATGTTTATCAGACTGGAGACATGTGACCAGTGCAGAGACACAAGGATCACTGCTGGCCTCTCTACTGTTTGTCATTTACATAAATGATTTGGAGGCGAGCTTAAGAGATATAGTTAGTAAGTTTACAGATGACACCAAAATTGGAGGTGTAGTGAATAGCGAAGAGGGTTACAACAGGATCTGGACCAGATGGGCCATTGGACTAAGTGGAAGATGGAGTTTAATTCAAATAAATGTGAGGTGCTGCGTTTTGTGAAAGCAAATCTTAGCAGGACTTATACTCGTAATGCTAAGGTCCTAGGGGGTGTTGCTGACCAAGAGACCTTGGAGTGCAAGTTCATAGCTCCTTGAAAGTGGAGTCGCAGGTAGATAGGATCGTGAAGGTGGCATTTGGTATGCTTTCCTTTGTTGGTCAGAGTATTGAGTACAGGAGTTGGGAGGTCATGTTGCGGCTGTACAGGGCATTGGTTAGGCCACTGTTGGAATATTTTGTGGCTTTCCGTTCTCCATCCTATCAGAAAGATTTTGTGAAACTTGAAAGGGTTCACAAAAGATTTACAAGGATGTTGGCAGAGTTGGAGTATTTGAGCTATAGGGAGAAGCTGAACAGGCTGGAGCAGTTTTCCCTGGTACTTCGGAGGCTGAGGGGTGACCTGACAGAGGTTTACAAAATTATGAGGGGCATGGATAGGATAAATAGACAGAAGTCTTTTCCGTGGGGTCAGAGAGTCCAGAACTAGAGGGCATAGATTTAGTTTGAGAGGGGAAAGATAGAAAACAGACCTAAGGGGCAACTTTTTCACGTAGAGGATGGTACGTGTATGGAAACAGCTGCCAGAGGAAGTGGTGGAGAATGGTACAATTCCAACATTTAAGACGCATTTAGATGGGTATATGAATGGGAAGGGTTTGGAGGAATATCGGCTGGCTGCTGGCAGGTGGGATTAGATTGGGTTGGAATATCTGGTCGGCATAGACGGGTTATACCTAAGGGTCTATTTCCGTGCTGTACATCTGTATGATTTTGTCACTCATGGAGGATATAGAAATAAGCTGTGCGGTTGCGTCTGGAGAAAATTAAGGGCATAAAGGTTTGTAGTTACCGAAGGAAATTACATCATTCGGGACCAACAGAGTTTACAGAGACTGCGTGCGTTCTAGAGACAGGAAGAGTTCCTAGTCATCATTAGAAATGCAGAAACTAATTTATGAGAGAAGCAGGGTCACTCTGCTTTGTACCCAGAGACAAGGAGGAGTCTAACAGCTGGAGGAGGTTACTAAGGTAGAGAACTTTTTTCTTGTCATGACGGGAAGGTTACAGAGGTCATGAACGTAGTAGGAGTTCAAAAATTTCACAAATACAGGGAGGTCTTTTTTCTGGTCTGGAAAGGACGACACAGACCGGGATGACTTCAGGAACTGAAGAGTTGTTTTTCGTCCGTTAAGGAGAGATGTGACAGAACTCAGGATTAAAGGCAACGGCAGAAACTTGAAGAGTTGTGCTGATAGTAGGAGGTGACAGGGATAAACAGGGTTGTTGGGGCTGATAGAGATAGGGGAAGGTGGTAACTATGAAACAGACAGTGGAGAAACTGACCGACATAGGGAGGGTTCTGTGGAACAGATGAATTTACAGACAAGGTGGTGATAATGAAGCCTGAGATTTTTGTCATATTCCTTGCCCAGCATTGTTCCGACATCATGTCCTCAGGTTCTGAATTAAAGCCCATGAACCCCTCCCTGTGCTGCTGACTGCGTGAGTGATCTTACCCGCTGTAGGATTTACTGAAGGCTCCAGATCTCACTCTCCATCTGTCTCTGGATGACCAACCATCTTCAATGTGCTGATGGACGAGACAGGAATTGGGAATTCTGCTGAGTCAGTGACATCAAAAATACCTGCAGGAGACAGAGAAATAGACAGGATGGGAAATTATTCTAATGCAATCAAGGCAAAACATAGAGAATGGCACTGAGTCCCACAGAGATCTGGAAAATCCCAATCTCCATCAATGGCCTGTGCAGTTGCTTCCCTCTGGATTGGAGAATGTTGTTGGCCCAGGATCTGGAGTACCTGCAAGAGCGAGAGACACTGACAGAGGCAGTAATTAAACCCACACAGTGAGGGATATCACATGGAGAGAGACTGAGTGATATCAGCAGAGTGCAGGAATGTATCAGGATCACACAATAGTATCATCAGAAGTGGTTCTGACCAGTGAGCACTGCTACCAGTACTCAGGGAAGACTGGGCTATTTTATTGGAATAGGTTCCTCTGGTACCAAGATTATGCAGTGTGCAATAAACGGACACAGATGAGGAGGGGGACAGGTCTGAGGTGAATGGAAATTCGGAAGTCCAAAGAGAAAGGTTGAAATATTGGAACACCATGGAGATGTAGATGAAGACCAAAACAGAGAAACAGTAAGGGAGTGAGTTTAATTAAAATACGACATTGTCAAACAGATTTGTGACAGGAAATTATTGGTTAACATAAAGTAAGTGCCATTTACGCCCCTCACAATTCCTCATACGCCACAAGTGACAACACTTCCGCCCCTCACATCATCGCTGATGTCACACACTCAGTGAATTCAGCGGCCCCACTGCCGTGTTTGCCACCACGTCCACCCCCATCAACAACAATCACCTGCATTGTGCTGACACCCCCCAGGTCCCACTGTTAGCATCCCCGTTCCCAGAAACCTGAGGGGAACACCACCCTGCTCAAGACTCCACGCCCATTCCCCCTAACACCACACTCACTCCAGTTACAGGCTCGGTCTCTTCCCCAAGCTCCACACCACGCCAGATCCCAGCTCCCAGTCTTGGCGAGTTTTCACCATTCTCTCTGACCGCACCCAGAAGGAGGATGAATGAGCAGTCCTCAGGAAAAGCCTCAAATTTATCAGCCTCTGTCTAAGGGTTAATGAATTTAATACACGCCGTGACATCGAACACTTCTTCTGACGCCCACGAGCTTACTTTCACAATGTAGACACTCGCCAACCTCCGAGGATCCCATTGCCCACCTCCAATGCACTCCATCCATCAGGAGACCCCGTGATGTCCTATTACCTGCCTACAATTTCTTCATTTCCAACTACCGCTGAGACATGAACCACCTCAAACTGGATATCCATGGATTCTTTCTGCTCCCGACCGAGGCAGTTGCTTTGGTGTCAGGAACAGCGCAGAACACACTTGCACGTTTTGCTCAATATCACATATTTCTAATGCAATCTTCATTTGGTGGGGCAGTGCAGAACGAGAGGGTACAAATCTGGTGTGGGAGGGTGAGATTCGAAAGGCAATGAGGAGCAACGGCTTCACGCAGAGGGTGGTGCGTGTCTGCAATAAGTTGCCAGACGAGCTGGTGATGACTGGTACAATTCCAATATTTTTAAGGAATTTGGACGTGTATTTGAATAGGAAGGCTTTAGAGAGACATGGGTCAAGTGCATGCAATCGCGGCTGGATCAGTTGAGGATATCTGTTCGGAATGGACAAGTTCGATCAAAAACTGTGTTTCCAGTGCTGTCCATATCTATTGGCTCAATGATATTGCATGTGAAATGATAAAAAAGATGAATAAAATAATGAAGGAAAATTGTCGAAGTTGTTAAATTCAAACAACTTCAGATAATTTTATTTTCAATTATTTTAATTACCTTTTTTATTTGTGTTTCTTTCATTGTTCTGTACTTTTTATTTCTTGATTGTCTCCCTTTCTGTCGCTTTCCTCTCTGTCAATACATTTTTCCTCTCCTCTTCCCGCTTTGCTACGCTTCTCCCCTGTTTTCCATTTAGTCTGCTTCACACATCCCCCACATATTTTGCCACATAGCACTGGCTTCAGCCTTGGTCATTCGCAGCTCCTAATCACCCTTTAATCTCTCCGTGCTCTGTCATTATCACCTTTGCATCTGGAGCCCTGACTCACCTTCTCTCAGCAGGGTGTAAATAGCTCCCTAATTCTCCCCTTTTTTTTAATCTTTAACAAAGGGTCAGTTATACTCGAAACGTCAGCTCTTTTCTCTACTTGCAGATGGTGCCAGATCTGCTTAGATTTTCTAGCATTTTCTCTTTTGGTTTCAGATTCCAGCATCTGCAGTAATTCGCTTCCATTAATGGCTCTGTGATATTGCTGGGGATATGATAACTCCAGTGTCGATGAATAAGAGGTGAACAAGCGAATGAATTCCCTCTGGAAGTCGCGTGAAAAGTAGTAACAGAGATCCAGGAAAATAAGATGAACGAATCTTTGATTTCAATTGAAGCCTGACCTCTGGTTCTCTTCCGAGACTGTGCCAGGTCGACTTAATACTGCATATATTTCATGTTTTGCATTTCTTTGTGAAAACAATTGAGACTGATTGATTTGCTGCAGACAACATCCAAGAGTCATCATGGGTACGGCGATCGAGTTGTGCATCTATCCCTGTCAAATGTTTTATTGCGCTGGCGAGGCTTTCTGTTTGGTGATTTTATGGTTCACATTGTTTGGAAATACAGCAACGCAGCTGAGATCCGGCGTGGGACCAACGAGTTGCTGTTCCAAGACAGCGATGACTGGCTTTCGAATGAATGCACATCTGAATCGATCATGTGACAAGTTCTTGCAGGAGGTGAAATTAAAAGCCGCAGCGAATTTGGGCACAGGGTAGCTAATGACACAAGCACTTCACCTGGCCAGTGTGGGGATTGAACTCACGACCTTGGCACCATTAGCGCCACGCTCTAACCAGCTGAGCTAACCGACCAACGCAGGCACCTGCCCAAAGCAAATGCCTACATTGCCCGTGCTCACAATCAAGGCGTCTATTCATTTTTTGATTTGATATCGATCGCTCGCTCGTCTGAGGTATTTCCTTTCATTGCAAAACTTTTCAACAAAAAAATAGCATTGACTTTTCCGAACCCGCACACTCGAGCTAACCATTTGCTCTGATATCCAAAATTAAGCACAATGTCCGGACGCCTGCAATTTCAATGGCAATGCCACCAGCTCAGCTGCAGCTTGTCATGCTGACAAATATCGTCTGGAGAAACGTACATTCGACAATCGTTCACTGTGCTTCTGGAAATCCACATACCTTTGGAGTCAGGGTTTTGTGCTGCTTATAAACTGCTGCGAACCTTATGCCAAATGCATTTGAATTGTAATCTAACAGTGGGATTCTTTCTGCTCCCGAAGGCCGCAGTTGCTTTAGAGGGAGCAACAGCGCAGAACTCAATTGCACGTTTTCCTCAATGACTCATGTTGCTTATGCAATCTTCGTTTGACAGCATAGTTAGCAAGTTATCACGCCTTCCTGCAGCGTTTGTCAGCGACAGATCAGCTGCTAAGATGACTGCTTCAGACAGCATGCTACATCCTACATTTGAAAATGGAAAAGGTGCAACGTTTACAGGCTGAACGCTCTCTCACTATTTTGTCTGGCGCGTCAGAGGCTTCGCAATCATGAGGGGCATGAATCGGATAAGTAGATAAGTTCCTTTCGCTCAGGTGGGGCAGTGCAGCACGACAGGGTATACATCTGTTGTGGGTAGGTTAAATTCAAACAACTTCAGATAATTTTATTTTCAATTATTTTAATTACCTTTTTTATTTGTGTTTCTTTCATTGTTCTGTACTTTTTATTTCTTGATTGTCTCCCTTTCTGTCGCTTTCCTCTCTGTCAATACATTTTTCCTCTCCTCTTCCCGCTTTGCTACGCTTCTCCCCTGTTTTCCATTTAGTCTGCTTCACACATCCCCCACATATTTTGCCACATAGCACTGGCTTCAGCCTTGGTCATTCGCAGCTCCTAATCACCCTTTAATCTCTCCGTGCTCTGTCATTATCACCTTTGCATCTGGAGCCCTGACTCACCTTCTCTCAGCAGGGTGTAAATAGCTCCCTAATTCTCCCCTTTTTTTTAATCTTTAACAAAGGGTCAGTTATACTCGAAACGTCAGCTCTTTTCTCTACTTGCAGATGGTGCCAGATCTGCTTAGATTTTCTAGCATTTTCTCTTTTGGTTTCAGATTCCAGCATCTGCAGTAATTCGCTTCCATTAATGGCTCTGTGATATTGCTGGGGATATGATAACTCCAGTGTCGATGAATAAGAGGTGAACAAGCGAATGAATTCCCTCTGGAAGTCGCGTGAAAAGTAGTAACAGAGATCCAGGAAAATAAGATGAACGAATCTTTGATTTCAATTGAAGCCTGACCTCTGGTTCTCTTCCGAGACTGTGCCAGGTCGACTTAATACTGCATATATTTCATGTTTTGCATTTCTTTGTGAAAACAATTGAGACTGATTGATTTGCTGCAGACAACATCCAAGAGTCATCATGGGTACGGCGATCGAGTTGTGCATCTATCCCTGTCAAATGTTTTATTGCGCTGGCGAGGCTTTCTGTTTGGTGATTTTATGGTTCACATTGTTTGGAAATACAGCAACGCAGCTGAGATCCGGCGTGGGACCAACGAGTTGCTGTTCCAAGACAGCGATGACTGGCTTTCGAATGAATGCACATCTGAATCGATCATGTGACAAGTTCTTGCAGGAGGTGAAATTAAAAGCCGCAGCGAATTTGGGCACAGGGTAGCTAATGACACAAGCACTTCACCTGGCCAGTGTGGGGATTGAACTCACGACCTTGGCACCATTAGCGCCACGCTCTAACCAGCTGAGCTAACCGACCAACGCAGGCACCTGCCCAAAGCAAATGCCTACATTGCCCGTGCTCACAATCAAGGCGTCTATTCATTTTTTGATTTGATATCGATCGCTCGCTCGTCTGAGGTATTTCCTTTCATTGCAAAACTTTTCAACAAAAAAATAGCATTGACTTTTCCGAACCCGCACACTCGAGCTAACCATTTGCTCTGATATCCAAAATTAAGCACAATGTCCGGACGCCTGCAATTTCAATGGCAATGCCACCAGCTCAGCTGCAGCTTGTCATGCTGACAAATATCGTCTGGAGAAACGTACATTCGACAATCGTTCACTGTGCTTCTGGAAATCCACATACCTTTGGAGTCAGGGTTTTGTGCTGCTTATAAACTGCTGCGAACCTTATGCCAAATGCATTTGAATTGTAATCTAACAGTGGGATTCTTTCTGCTCCCGAAGGCCGCAGTTGCTTTAGAGGGAGCAACAGCGCAGAACTCAATTGCACGTTTTCCTCAATGACTCATGTTGCTTATGCAATCTTCGTTTGACAGCATAGTTAGCAAGTTATCACGCCTTCCTGCAGCGTTTGTCAGCGACAGATCAGCTGCTAAGATGACTGCTTCAGACAGCATGCTACATCCTACATTTGAAAATGGAAAAGGTGCAACGTTTACAGGCTGAACGCTCTCTCACTATTTTGTCTGGCGCGTCAGAGGCTTCGCAATCATGAGGGGCATGAATCGGATAAGTAGATAAGTTCCTTTCGCTCAGGTGGGGCAGTGCAGCACGACAGGGTATACATCTGTTGTGGGTAGGTTAAATTCAAACAACTTCAGATAATTTTATTTTCAATTATTTTAATTACCTTTTTTATTTGTGTTTCTTTCATTGTTCTGTACTTTTTATTTCTTGATTGTCTCCCTTTCTGTCGCTTTCCTCTCTGTCAATACATTTTTCCTCTCCTCTTCCCGCTTTGCTACGCTTCTCCCCTGTTTTCCATTTAGTCTGCTTCACACATCCCCCACATATTTTGCCACATAGCACTGGCTTCAGCCTTGGTCATTCGCAGCTCCTAATCACCCTTTAATCTCTCCGTGCTCTGTCATTATCACCTTTGCATCTGGAGCCCTGACTCACCTTCTCTCAGCAGGGTGTAAATAGCTCCCTAATTCTCCCCTTTTTTTTAATCTTTAACAAAGGGTCAGTTATACTCGAAACGTCAGCTCTTTTCTCTACTTGCAGATGGTGCCAGATCTGCTTAGATTTTCTAGCATTTTCTCTTTTGGTTTCAGATTCCAGCATCTGCAGTAATTCGCTTCCATTAATGGCTCTGTGATATTGCTGGGGATATGATAACTCCAGTGTCGATGAATAAGAGGTGAACAAGCGAATGAATTCCCTCTGGAAGTCGCGTGAAAAGTAGTAACAGAGATCCAGGAAAATAAGATGAACGAATCTTTGATTTCAATTGAAGCCTGACCTCTGGTTCTCTTCCGAGACTGTGCCAGGTCGACTTAATACTGCATATATTTCATGTTTTGCATTTCTTTGTGAAAACAATTGAGACTGATTGATTTGCTGCAGACAACATCCAAGAGTCATCATGGGTACGGCGATCGAGTTGTGCATCTATCCCTGTCAAATGTTTTATTGCGCTGGCGAGGCTTTCTGTTTGGTGATTTTATGGTTCACATTGTTTGGAAATACAGCAACGCAGCTGAGATCCGGCGTGGGACCAACGAGTTGCTGTTCCAAGACAGCGATGACTGGCTTTCGAATGAATGCACATCTGAATCGATCATGTGACAAGTTCTTGCAGGAGGTGAAATTAAAAGCCGCAGCGAATTTGGGCACAGGGTAGCTAATGACACAAGCACTTCACCTGGCCAGTGTGGGGATTGAACTCACGACCTTGGCACCATTAGCGCCACGCTCTAACCAGCTGAGCTAACCGACCAACGCAGGCACCTGCCCAAAGCAAATGCCTACATTGCCCGTGCTCACAATCAAGGCGTCTATTCATTTTTTGATTTGATATCGATCGCTCGCTCGTCTGAGGTATTTCCTTTCATTGCAAAACTTTTCAACAAAAAAATAGCATTGACTTTTCCGAACCCGCACACTCGAGCTAACCATTTGCTCTGATATCCAAAATTAAGCACAATGTCCGGACGCCTGCAATTTCAATGGCAATGCCACCAGCTCAGCTGCAGCTTGTCATGCTGACAAATATCGTCTGGAGAAACGTACATTCGACAATCGTTCACTGTGCTTCTGGAAATCCACATACCTTTGGAGTCAGGGTTTTGTGCTGCTTATAAACTGCTGCGAACCTTATGCCAAATGCATTTGAATTGTAATCTAACAGTGGGATTCTTTCTGCTCCCGAAGGCCGCAGTTGCTTTAGAGGGAGCAACAGCGCAGAACTCAATTGCACGTTTTCCTCAATGACTCATGTTGCTTATGCAATCTTCGTTTGACAGCATAGTTAGCAAGTTATCACGCCTTCCTGCAGCGTTTGTCAGCGACAGATCAGCTGCTAAGATGACTGCTTCAGACAGCATGCTACATCCTACATTTGAAAATGGAAAAGGTGCAACGTTTACAGGCTGAACGCTCTCTCACTATTTTGTCTGGCGCGTCAGAGGCTTCGCAATCATGAGGGGCATGAATCGGATAAGTAGATAAGTTCCTTTCGCTCAGGTGGGGCAGTGCAGCACGACAGGGTATACATCTGTTGTGGGTAGGTTAAATTCAAACAACTTCAGATAATTTTATTTTCAATTATTTTAATTACCTTTTTTATTTGTGTTTCTTTCATTGTTCTGTACTTTTTATTTCTTGATTGTCTCCCTTTCTGTCGCTTTCCTCTCTGTCAATACATTTTTCCTCTCCTCTTCCCGCTTTGCTACGCTTCTCCCCTGTTTTCCATTTAGTCTGCTTCACACATCCCCCACATATTTTGCCACATAGCACTGGCTTCAGCCTTGGTCATTCGCAGCTCCTAATCACCCTTTAATCTCTCCGTGCTCTGTCATTATCACCTTTGCATCTGGAGCCCTGACTCACCTTCTCTCAGCAGGGTGTAAATAGCTCCCTAATTCTCCCCTTTTTTTTAATCTTTAACAAAGGGTCAGTTATACTCGAAACGTCAGCTCTTTTCTCTACTTGCAGATGGTGCCAGATCTGCTTAGATTTTCTAGCATTTTCTCTTTTGGTTTCAGATTCCAGCATCTGCAGTAATTCGCTTCCATTAATGGCTCTGTGATATTGCTGGGGATATGATAACTCCAGTGTCGATGAATAAGAGGTGAACAAGCGAATGAATTCCCTCTGGAAGTCGCGTGAAAAGTAGTAACAGAGATCCAGGAAAATAAGATGAACGAATCTTTGATTTCAATTGAAGCCTGACCTCTGGTTCTCTTCCGAGACTGTGCCAGGTCGACTTAATACTGCATATATTTCATGTTTTGCATTTCTTTGTGAAAACAATTGAGACTGATTGATTTGCTGCAGACAACATCCAAGAGTCATCATGGGTACGGCGATCGAGTTGTGCATCTATCCCTGTCAAATGTTTTATTGCGCTGGCGAGGCTTTCTGTTTGGTGATTTTATGGTTCACATTGTTTGGAAATACAGCAACGCAGCTGAGATCCGGCGTGGGACCAACGAGTTGCTGTTCCAAGACAGCGATGACTGGCTTTCGAATGAATGCACATCTGAATCGATCATGTGACAAGTTCTTGCAGGAGGTGAAATTAAAAGCCGCAGCGAATTTGGGCACAGGGTAGCTAATGACACAAGCACTTCACCTGGCCAGTGTGGGGATTGAACTCACGACCTTGGCACCATTAGCGCCACGCTCTAACCAGCTGAGCTAACCGACCAACGCAGGCACCTGCCCAAAGCAAATGCCTACATTGCCCGTGCTCACAATCAAGGCGTCTATTCATTTTTTGATTTGATATCGATCGCTCGCTCGTCTGAGGTATTTCCTTTCATTGCAAAACTTTTCAACAAAAAAATAGCATTGACTTTTCCGAACCCGCACACTCGAGCTAACCATTTGCTCTGATATCCAAAATTAAGCACAATGTCCGGACGCCTGCAATTTCAATGGCAATGCCACCAGCTCAGCTGCAGCTTGTCATGCTGACAAATATCGTCTGGAGAAACGTACATTCGACAATCGTTCACTGTGCTTCTGGAAATCCACATACCTTTGGAGTCAGGGTTTTGTGCTGCTTATAAACTGCTGCGAACCTTATGCCAAATGCATTTGAATTGTAATCTAACAGTGGGATTCTTTCTGCTCCCGAAGGCCGCAGTTGCTTTAGAGGGAGCAACAGCGCAGAACTCAATTGCACGTTTTCCTCAATGACTCATGTTGCTTATGCAATCTTCGTTTGACAGCATAGTTAGCAAGTTATCACGCCTTCCTGCAGCGTTTGTCAGCGACAGATCAGCTGCTAAGATGACTGCTTCAGACAGCATGCTACATCCTACATTTGAAAATGGAAAAGGTGCAACGTTTACAGGCTGAACGCTCTCTCACTATTTTGTCTGGCGCGTCAGAGGCTTCGCAATCATGAGGGGCATGAATCGGATAAGTAGATAAGTTCCTTTCGCTCAGGTGGGGCAGTGCAGCACGACAGGGTATACATCTGTTGTGGGTAGGTTAAATTCAAACAACTTCAGATAATTTTATTTTCAATTATTTTAATTACCTTTTTTATTTGTGTTTCTTTCATTGTTCTGTACTTTTTATTTCTTGATTGTCTCCCTTTCTGTCGCTTTCCTCTCTGTCAATACATTTTTCCTCTCCTCTTCCCGCTTTGCTACGCTTCTCCCCTGTTTTCCATTTAGTCTGCTTCACACATCCCCCACATATTTTGCCACATAGCACTGGCTTCAGCCTTGGTCATTCGCAGCTCCTAATCACCCTTTAATCTCTCCGTGCTCTGTCATTATCACCTTTGCATCTGGAGCCCTGACTCACCTTCTCTCAGCAGGGTGTAAATAGCTCCCTAATTCTCCCCTTTTTTTTAATCTTTAACAAAGGGTCAGTTATACTCGAAACGTCAGCTCTTTTCTCTACTTGCAGATGGTGCCAGATCTGCTTAGATTTTCTAGCATTTTCTCTTTTGGTTTCAGATTCCAGCATCTGCAGTAATTCGCTTCCATTAATGGCTCTGTGATATTGCTGGGGATATGATAACTCCAGTGTCGATGAATAAGAGGTGAACAAGCGAATGAATTCCCTCTGGAAGTCGCGTGAAAAGTAGTAACAGAGATCCAGGAAAATAAGATGAACGAATCTTTGATTTCAATTGAAGCCTGACCTCTGGTTCTCTTCCGAGACTGTGCCAGGTCGACTTAATACTGCATATATTTCATGTTTTGCATTTCTTTGTGAAAACAATTGAGACTGATTGATTTGCTGCAGACAACATCCAAGAGTCATCATGGGTACGGCGATCGAGTTGTGCATCTATCCCTGTCAAATGTTTTATTGCGCTGGCGAGGCTTTCTGTTTGGTGATTTTATGGTTCACATTGTTTGGAAATACAGCAACGCAGCTGAGATCCGGCGTGGGACCAACGAGTTGCTGTTCCAAGACAGCGATGACTGGCTTTCGAATGAATGCACATCTGAATCGATCATGTGACAAGTTCTTGCAGGAGGTGAAATTAAAAGCCGCAGCGAATTTGGGCACAGGGTAGCTAATGACACAAGCACTTCACCTGGCCAGTGTGGGGATTGAACTCACGACCTTGGCACCATTAGCGCCACGCTCTAACCAGCTGAGCTAACCGACCAACGCAGGCACCTGCCCAAAGCAAATGCCTACATTGCCCGTGCTCACAATCAAGGCGTCTATTCATTTTTTGATTTGATATCGATCGCTCGCTCGTCTGAGGTATTTCCTTTCATTGCAAAACTTTTCAACAAAAAAATAGCATTGACTTTTCCGAACCCGCACACTCGAGCTAACCATTTGCTCTGATATCCAAAATTAAGCACAATGTCCGGACGCCTGCAATTTCAATGGCAATGCCACCAGCTCAGCTGCAGCTTGTCATGCTGACAAATATCGTCTGGAGAAACGTACATTCGACAATCGTTCACTGTGCTTCTGGAAATCCACATACCTTTGGAGTCAGGGTTTTGTGCTGCTTATAAACTGCTGCGAACCTTATGCCAAATGCATTTGAATTGTAATCTAACAGTGGGATTCTTTCTGCTCCCGAAGGCCGCAGTTGCTTTAGAGGGAGCAACAGCGCAGAACTCAATTGCACGTTTTCCTCAATGACTCATGTTGCTTATGCAATCTTCGTTTGACAGCATAGTTAGCAAGTTATCACGCCTTCCTGCAGCGTTTGTCAGCGACAGATCAGCTGCTAAGATGACTGCTTCAGACAGCATGCTACATCCTACATTTGAAAATGGAAAAGGTGCAACGTTTACAGGCTGAACGCTCTCTCACTATTTTGTCTGGCGCGTCAGAGGCTTCGCAATCATGAGGGGCATGAATCGGATAAGTAGATAAGTTCCTTTCGCTCAGGTGGGGCAGTGCAGCACGACAGGGTATACATCTGTTGTGGGTGGGTGAGAATTCACGACCTTGGCGTTATTTGCACCACGCTCTAACTTCTAACCATTTTTACACAATCATATCACTGGGGGTGGGTAAACTGAAGTCTACTCCAGTACTGGCAGACTTAGAGTTTGTCCCATGCAGTGACGGTGTGTGTGACAAAGATATGGAGGGTGTGTAAGATGTAGTGTGGGAGGATGTATGAAAAACATGGGGAGGTTGTGTGAGACTACAACAGGGATGATGTATGTGACCAGACAGGCAGCGTATGTGTGACAAAAACAGGCACTATGTCCTCAAATATGAGAGAGTTTTTAGATAATTTATTTATGTTCGGACTTGCCATTGAATGTTTTGATGGACAGTTTGCATGTCCAGCTGCTATATTATTTGTTTCTAGAAATGTTAGCCTGAAATAAATTAAGTATGATCCCTCAGCACTGATCCTCCGACAGCACCCACTCTCCCAACACTGAACAGGCGCCGATGGCACTTACTCTGCACTGGACCTGTGACAGTACCCTCTCTCTCAGTCCTGCCCCCCCCCCCAACAGTGCCTGCTCCTTCAACACTAACCCTCTGAATGTGTCCACTCCCTTAGAATTTATCCTATTACAGTAACCGATCCTTCAGCAATAACCATCTGAAAGTTTCTGCATTCTCAGTTCTGATGCTCTGACAGCGTCATCTCTCACAGCACTGAATCTCCAAAAGCGCCTGCTCTTTCAGCACTGACCTTTTGCACTGGAAACAGAAAGTGCCGTTCTGACCCTCTGACAATGCATGCTTTCTTGGCTCCCGTTTAGAGCCTGGTTCTGGTGTACTATTTTACTCAATTGCACAGTGTTCAGAAGTTTCGAAGCAACCAAAGATATCATCTGTGAATTGCTGCGCCAAATGATAATAGCAGTCTCCTGCGAGTGAGGGAAACAGAGGGAGGTGAACAGAAAAACTATTTGATCCTATCAACTTTGATAAATCCTGCCTCATCCTCAACACAAGTCCATAACCTGCGGCCAGACGACCTTTTATTAACAGTCACAGGCCACATTGGATTTGTTACTAGGTAATGGATTGACCCGGTGTTAGATGTGAAGGTAGGTGAACAATTCAGTGATCGTGAACACAGTTCTGAATGATTACTTAAGCAATAGAAAGGGATAGTTATGTACTGCAGGGAAAGATGTATATCTGAGGGAAAGGCAATTAGGATGACATTTGGCAAGATTTAGTTTGCACTAGATGTGGAAAGAAACGGATGGTATGAGCACAATTGAAATGTGGAGCTTATGAAAGGAACTGATATTGCATGTACTTGATGAATATGTGCCTGTCAGTTATGAAGGAAGTTGTCGAGCGAAGCAGCCGTGGTTTACTAAAGAACTTAAAGCTCATGTCAAGAGAAAGTAGGAGGCTTATGTTAGGATTTGACTTGAATGCTCAGTTAGGGCGATTGAGAGTTACAAGTTAGTGAGCAACGAGTTGTACAGAGAGTCCAGAAGAGACAGGAGAGGACATGAGAAGTCGCTTGCGGATAGAATCTTAGAAAACCCTAAGGCTTTAGACATGTATATGAGGAATCAAAGAACGACGAGAGTAAGATGAGGACTAGTCAAATATAGGAGTGATGAATTGTGTGTGGAGTCAGAGGAGGTAGGAAGGCTCCAAACGAACATTTTTCGTTCGTATTCATATTAGTTTCAGACAACGGTGTAGAGGAGAATCTGAGATACATGCTACTAGACTGGATGGAAATGTGGTTTACAAGGAGGATTTGTTAACAATTCTGGAAAGTGCGAAAATAAGTATGCCCCCTCGGTCAGCTGGGATCTATCCAAGGATTTCCTGGGAAGCCAAGGGGGAGATTGCAGAGCCTTTGCCTTTGATCTTTATTTCCATATTGTCTACAGGAATAACATTCGAAGATTGGAGATAGCAAAAGTTGTTCCCTTGTTGAAGAAGGGTCATACAGATGACCCAAGTAATCATGACCAGTGAGCCTTACCTTTCTTGTAGGATAGGATATGGAACAGAGTATGAGAGATAGGATGTATAATCATTCAGCCAGCAACAACTTGATTTCAGAGGGTCAACATGGTTTCGTGAGTTTTTCGAGAAGATGACCAAGCATGTGGATGAGGGTAGGGGACTTGACGTGGTGTACATGACGTCTGTAAAGCCTTTGATAAGATTCCACATGTCAGGCTGTTGGAGAAAATGCAGACCCATGGGATTGACGATGATTTAGCAGTTTGGATTAGAAACTGGCTTTATGTGAGAAGGCAGCAAGTGGTGGCTAATGAAAAATATTTAGCCTGGAATCCGGTAACGAGTGGTGTGGCACAAAGATCTGTTTTGGGACCAAAGTTGTTTGTCATTTTCATAAATGACTAAGACGCAGGCATAGGGTGAATGGGTTAGTAAGCTTGCAGATAACAGTAAAGGTGGTGGAGTAGTGAGCAGCGTGGAAAAATGTTGCAGGTTGCACGGGAGCTGGGATAATTTGCAAAATTGGTCTTAGAGGTGGCAAATAAAGTTCAATGCAGCCAAACGTGAGGTGATTCCCTTTGGGAACAATAACAGGAAGGCAGAATACTGAGTTAATGGAAAGATTCTTAGCAATGTGGATGTGCAGAGTAACGTTGGAGTCCATGTACGTAGTTTCCAGCCAGGTTGTTTTCTTTTTTTTTGATTACTTACCGTGTGGAAACAAGCCTTGCGGCCCAGCAAGCATCAACTGACCCTCCGAGGCGGGACACACCTAGACCCATTTTTCTACACTGACCCCTTTACCTAACCTGCACATTTTTTGGATTGTGAGGGGAAAACAGAGTAACAGGCAGAAACCCACACAGACAGTTGCTTGTAGGAAGAATTGAACCAGGGTGGTTGTGGGAGCGATGCAGCTGAACTAACCACTGTGCTACTGCGAAAGAGTACGTCAGCGTCGGTTTTATTGGTAGAGGATTGAGTTCCTGGGCATTATACAAAACACTTGTGTGGCTCCACTTAGAATATTTTGAACTGCCTGGTCGCCCCATTCCAGGAAGAATGTGGAAGCATTGGAAAAGTTGCTGATGAGATTTAACAAGATATTGTCTGTTCTGGATGAATAGTCTTATCAGGAAAATCTGAGAGACTTGGGTCTATTTCCATTGAAAAGAAGTCTGAGAGCGGATTTGATACAGAGTTGCAAGGTTTATGAAGATGTGCAGCTCAGGTTGAGGTTTAGGGTGCAGGTCTGCTCGCTGCGCTGTTGTTTTGAATCAAATCTACAGCTCAGCGATCAAAACTACTCCAGGGAGTTATAAGAGGACTAGATAGGGTAGACTGTGGAAGCATTTTTCTGAGGAAGTTGTACGAGTGGTCATAACTACAAATTGAGGTTTTATAGGTTTAAGCCGGATGTCAGAGGCAGGTTCTTTGCTCAGTGAGTACTAACGGTGTTGAATGCCCTGCCTGTCAATGTCGTTAACTCAGCTAAATTATGGAGATTAAAACAATCCTTGGATAAACACATGGATGATGCTGGGATAATATTGGGGGATGAGTTCAGATTAGTTCACAGGTCGGCGCAACATCGAAAGCCAAAGAGCCTGTGCTGCATTGTATTGTTTCATTGTTCTATGTTCTAAAGCAAAATCTCCACATTGGGAGCTCGAAACCCATGGCATCAATTAGGATTTCACCAGTTTCCACATTTCCCCTCCCTCCACCTGACCTCACTTCAAAACTTTCAGCCCAGCACCGTCCTTCTGACCTATCCCATCCGTCCCATTTCCTTCCAACCCATGTGCATCACCCTCCCCTCCAAACTATCAACTTTACAACCACCTCCGTGCACTTATTGCTTGCCCACCCACTCAACCTGTCACTAACCATTTCCAGATTCCACTGTCCTCATTGCAAAATGTCCTCCCCCCTATTGTGTATCGTCAGTAAAACTGGGCACATTTCATTCTGCCAATTGCATCAAGTCATTAAGGCAGATATAAATCGTTGAAATCCTATGACTCACCATTCCAGCACTTTACTAATTACATTTTTACAACTTGAAAATATGCAATAATGCAGATTCTGTTTCTTGCATTAAATAAACAACAGACAATCCTGGCCTTTTTTTTAACATTTCACCGTGAACTCCGACCTTGAACTATGGCTTTTGATAAGTTCTCTTATGGAATGTGAGCAAATATTTGATCAGCTCTGCTCGAAATATTATCAAAGGATTCTGACAAATTTGTCAAGTGTGTTATCCATTCAACAAATGATGTTGACTCAGTTTGACTCCAATCATCTTTTCTCAACGTCCTGCAATTTCTTTCTTCACAATTGTCTCTCGCAGTTTCCAAATGACAGATAAGATATTGGAACATATGGAAACCATTCATCCCATCAAGTCTGCTCAACCTTTTAATGAGGTCATGTCTGATTTGGTTCATTCTTAACGGCACTTGTCCACCTTATCCCCACTCTTCTTGATCCCCAAACTGACTAGTTGTGCGGCCGTCTCAGCCTTGATTATACTCAGCCTTGACAGCCCTTCATTGTAAAGAATTCTGCAGATTTGCTACTCTCTGAAAGACAGAATGTCCTTCTCATCTGTGTCTTAAACGATTAACGGTTCCCTTGAGATTAGGCTCTATATACTCTCCGCAAACTTCGTTTTTCATTAAATATCTTTAGCCGCAGTCCTCTGGAAACTGACACTGATCGTTGGCAAAATTTCCTCCAGAACATCAACCCACCCATCCGCACTGCGCCCTCCGCCATCATTATAAACAGACCATGAAAATCTCCAGTTAAATTTCTTTGTTCCAAAGAGAAGAATCCCAACCTCAGTAATTTATCGACAAAAGGGGTTTGCTCATCGCTGGACATAATGCAAGCGGAGGATTGCGAAGAGGTTTTGGGAAAATATCGCCAGTTGGCAGGTTAAAAAAAAAACAAGGAAAAATAACAATAAACGCATGTCCGCAGCTTTCGAAAGCTTTCGAATCTCTTTGGGAAGCGAAACCACAGGTGAATGAAGATGGAATATCCAACTTAACACAGCCAGTCTTTAAGAGGCCGCGACGTTGATTATGTTGTTCTCTCAACATCAACCAATCTGAGACATTGAAAGGATTTTCATTCCTGCGCGTCAGGAGTTCAAACCTCGCCACGGCTACAAGACCACGAGAAGACTCGGGTGCAAATAAGTTTGAAAAAAATACTCGAAGAGAGCAGGACTCCTGTTGTAGAAACGTTGGTTGCTGTGACGTGGATGTGTTTCCAGCGGGTACAGGATTCACTGCAGTGAATGTCCCAGGATTTATTTTGCAAAAGAAAAACTGATACAGGACATCAATCACTTCGTGAAGGACGGGCTGAAGTTTGAATTCGTGAAAAGTCTGTTTTTGGATCGTGCAATGAGTAAGTTTACCCGTCTCAGTTGCGTAATGGGTCAACACTTTCATCCATTAACCGAACGGTTGGTGTTTTGGGACGTTCCAGGGTCGGATCTCTCACTGCTCATACTTCATTGGCTTTCTTTCCTGCACAGCTCCGGGTTTTTAATGTGGTCAGGAAAATGTTCCCCAAACAGGAATCTTATCCAGAATCGCAAAGGAATTTCTGCATCGTTTTAATAGCTAATGCAAAGGATTGTGGATGTTGGGAATGTGAAAAAAAAAAGAAAATTCTGTGGAATGTCAACAGGTTTGTCAGTACTACTGGGAGAAAACGGAGTTCTGAATACGTTCTGAAACGTTGAATCGCCTTTTCCCAACACAGATCCTGTTCGACCTGCTGAGTATTCTTCTGTATTTACCGCCGTCGTTTAAGCTGGTTATAGATCCCACCTATCGGGGTGAAACACCCAGACCCACTTTGTCCCGACATTTCATCGATTTGAAAGCTGTGGGTTTTGAATTCAAATAACCAATGATTCACTACAGCTAAGCTCCCCAGGGCCAGAGACCTGGAAATGAGAACCTGGTCCGTCCATTTGTAGTTGTGGCCGAGTGGTTAAGGCGATGGACTTGAAATCCATTGGGGCATTCCCACGCAGGTTCGAGTCCTGTTAACTGCGGAGAATTTGCGTAGCATTTCATTTTTGGCGACTCAGATCTCGGCGGGGAGAATCACTTCATCCAGGTCATGAATGGTGCAAATCTCCAGTTCACTCAATGAACTGCACAGATGTACACTTGTTTTGCCAAATTTGTTTAGACTCGTTACGACACAGCGTAAACCCTCCAACTTACAATAAAACCAGTATCACAAAAACGATTTATGCTGTACAGGAATCTGCAACAATTCTATTGGCCAAGAACTACACGAAGTAAAAATTCAGCACTTCATTTCTATAGTAAAAGAGAGATAAATTAACAGACCAATGTATTTATATCACCCATTTTGATGTTCCATTCGATAATGCTATTCAGATAAAACTCCCT
This sequence comes from Hemiscyllium ocellatum, assembly GCF_020745735.1. NCBI lineage: Eukaryota > Metazoa > Chordata > Chondrichthyes > Orectolobiformes > Hemiscylliidae > Hemiscyllium > Hemiscyllium ocellatum. The sequence goes on along the minus strand of NC_083413.1, from coordinate 96,680,379 downwards.
GTTAAGGTTTACAGAACAGCACTTCTTTATCAAAACTAAGCAGCTGTAGGTTCATGTCTTCGGATCTTTCTGTCTCTTCTTTGTCCCTGTGTCAAAGATCACGGATCGAAAAGTTATTTTCCAGATATATATTTTTTTCAAGAAGATTGTTACATGCAAGGTCTTGGCAGTCCTCCTCTCAACAGTTCAATGTCCCCCGTCTCATACCCCAGAGCATCTGATTGGGTCCCTGTTTTTTTTTAAAGACTTTCAAGAGACGCAATTAAAATTTGAATTGAAATTTATATATTTTCCTGATTAAAATTTAAACTGAGTGGCCAAACTCGAACTATTTATGTCTCCAGGCAATGAACTAATTGAATTGTTCGACCCAGGATTACGTCGTTGTCTTATTGAGAACACTTGTTGCTGTGTCTGGTTGTTCTGCTGCTTTTAAAACTCTTAAACGTGCACTAATATATGTTTAAAACACCTCGCCTCTACAGGAAACAATGAACCATCATAATGAAGATATGTTTTCATTTTAATTTTTAAATACTTTACCCGAACATATCGATAAATTTTATACAATTTCGACTTTGTTTTTTCCTATATATACATATAAAACATGAAATAAAGATAATCCCATCTGAACACCATCAGTTGAACCTGCGATAACGCGTCTGTGATTTCATTCTACTGACCCACAACATGTACGATTTTTAAAGTGAACGTCTCTTCCATAAGAAGCCAACGAGATATTCTCATATTATTACATATATACAACGTTTTAGCGAATTGTGGTCTGTGTACATAACCTCTCCGATCCATTGTTCATGGCACATACATTAAATTTGTAACGCCAGTACCAAACTCAATAGTTTTTTTTTCAATTGTGCAGCATTTCTTCTGATAGATGTTGATTTTCTATGAAAAATTATCAACTGGCAGTTCTTCCCCATGCTCATTTTTCCCGTTGGAGTACACCTCCAACTCTAACATCACGACCATCGATGGCTACTTAAACGTTTTTTAGACGTTTGGCGTAGGTAATACTGGTTTAGTGGTTAATATCGACTTCAAATGGTCAATTGCCACGTGGCATGTTACTGTCCACCGAAAAGTAGTGTTCTTCTTCAGCAAATCGGTTTACGATGCAACTACACTAGTATAGTTTGGAACAGACTTCTGATAGAGTCCGCTGAGTCTGAAGAATTAAAGAAACTCTTTCTTCGAGGTTGAACATGGCAATTCCTCAGAAGCCTTCGTCCTCACGTTCCAGAGGGTGCTCAACCTGCCATGACCGATGTTACATCCCAAGAACAGCACCTCTGCCTTCGTGAATTCTGTTTTATTTATGTTTGTCATCAGTTTTGCTTCTCGTGGTCGTTCAAAGAGCTCTGCCAACAGACCCTTGTGATCATTCCTTGAATTGTTAAGGATCACTCCATCGCCTAAATAGATTACACAATTTGTCAACCCGGCCATAACTCTGTACAAGTGTCTTTGGGTGTGGCGGGCTTGTTCTTCATTCAAAAGTGCATCACTTTAAACTGATATACCCTATATGGAGTTACAAGCGCATAGATTTGTTCACCAACTTTGACAACGGTACCTGCCAGTAGCCACGCATTATGCCCGACTTGGTGATGTAACTGGCTTGTCCGACTTTCTGGATGCAGTCCTCCAATCTAGAAATTGGATATGAGTTCGATTTTTTAACGGCGTTGACCGTTCCATAATCCGCACAAAATTCAACACAAATCATCTGGTTTGGTAACTAAGACAATCAGCGAACTCCACGCGGTCTGGCTTGGTTCAATGATGTTCTCGTCAAGCATGGTGTTCACTTGCATCTTGTCCTGTCAGCCTTTGAGACGATTAAGTCGAGAGGGATACTGCTTTATCGCAGCAGAATTCCCTACATCTACTTCGTGTTCAATTGCTTTCGTCCTCTCCATGTGATTCTTGCATGTACCCTGACTCTGTAGGAATAAAAAATCTTTCAACACTTTTCTATGCTCCTGAGACAGACAGCTTTCTAATCCATCCCACTCCTCAAGGACTTCATCATTTTAAAATCTGTTTTGAGGTCCATCAAAATTCAAAGCAACTGAATTCGATTCCTCACTCTGCTGGGCAGTAACGAACAACTCTTCCTCCAGTTCTCCCTTTGATGTGTAATACGTTTTCAACATGTTCACATAACATACCCAATACAGTTTTATTTTCTATCTGACATCTTTGCTAAATAGTTCAACTGACTCAACTTTTTCACAGTGACCACCAGACCTAACTTTAAAGGGATCACCTATGATTGGTAACAGTACTGACATGTTATCCCCGTGGGAAAACTTCTGAGTCCCAGCTTTTTATCTGCCACCTGCGTAATCCTACGCTGTGCCATCTTTGGGTGTTGTTTTGCTGAATCACCGACAAATTTAGTCTCTCCCTCAATTCTGTTACATGATTTAATTGTGTGATCTTCGACTTTGACCCTGTCATTTGTTTCTTTAATTAATTCCAAAGGGCAATCACTTCATGTGCGAATATGAACTTAAAAGGAATTGACTAAGTGGATTCGTTTGGAACATTCTTAATGGCAAACAATACGAATGGGATATCATTTTCCCAATGATTCGGGTAATCTTGACAGTATGCTCTCTTCATGGTCTTCAAGGTCTTAAGCCGTCTTTCTAAAGCTCCCAACGATTCAGGAAGATATGCACTAGATTTAAAGTGTTGTATCTCAGCTATCAATAGCCTCCTTAAACAGTCGAGCAGTAAAATTTGACCCTTAGTCCGACTGAATCTGACTAGTTAGGTCATAGCGTGTGAAGAAAGCTAGTAACTCCTCTACCAGAATTATGGCCTTGAAACTCCGGGAAGGAATTGCCATTGGAAATATGGATAGCACATCCATTGTAGTCAACAAGCACTGGTTCTGACATTTAGTTCTTGGGAGGGGATGCACGCAATCAATTATAATCCAACTGAAAGATTTTCCAACGGTGGCAATTGGCAACAAAGGCGCGTTTTTATTGCCGCCTGAGGCTTACCTGCCATTTGACATACGTGACACTGTCAGAAAAAGAAAACCACATCCTGTGTGCATTCCAGGCCAATAGAAATGTTTAGTATTTAGCTTGCGTGTGTCGTAACCCTCGGTCACCCCCTATAGGTAGTTCATGCGCTACGCATAACACTTCCTCTCTATGTGGTAGCTGCAACACAGTCTTGTGTAATTCGGCACACTACACGAATCATATCAAGTAGTGTATCAGCTGACCTCAACTCAACTCCTTCATCTTTCTGTTTACTTGTCACTTGGTGCTGTGACTATTGAGAGTGGGATCTGTTTAACACACAGTCTGGGAAAATAGAAAAATATTTCTGTTTTAACACCTCAGGTTCTTCGTCTTCCTTGGGCTTCTCCATAATAAGGGGAGTCACTTCCAAATTGGATCTTGCCAAATCATTTCATGCACAAACTGAATTCATGGACCTGACATTCTGTCTATCGCGCCCAGCGTAAATTTCCCCGGCATAAATTGGCGCTGCAACCTGATCTTACATAAGGGAACGCTAAATGTCTGCCCATATATCCCACAAATTACGACACTCATGGGAAACAGATATGAAAGGGTACATATTCGCCCATCTCTTACTACCATCGACTGGTTAGATCCTGTCACTCTCAAAATTATAGCTTCTTATTCTTCTCCCCCGTTCTTTCTGAGTAAACGTTACCACAGCGGCAGATTCTTTGTAGAGATCAGGTAATAACTGCATAACCAGCCCCTGCCGAGGCTGCACATCCGTCTGCAGCTTCTCAGCTCTTCTTGCGGTCTCATGTATTACCTACATTAATGCCACCAGTTTAGCTTCTTTGAACACTTCTATTTTCCACAACACCTTTAATTAACGACAAGTACTCTGTCTTTTCGTATTCAACTTTGCCAGAATGGAAACAGCTGAGGCCTTTCACCTCCTTTCCACTCTCTTGGACTTTTTTTTCCTGCTCTCATATCTTCCAAGTGCACCCGGTTCTTGGTTTAGTAATGCAGAATCTCCCCTTCTGCCAATTTCGATCCTTCACAGGACGAATATCTGTTCAAAAGCTTGTCTTATGCACCAGCATGTACTCATCTACTAATTCTGCTCCCCGTCTGACTTTCTGAAATCTTTTTTTCTTCCACGTGAATTCTTGCAATCTCTAGAAGTGTGTTTTTGAACTCCTCCAGCAGAATTATCTCTCTAATAGCCTGAAATATCCTCTCTTTATCCAAATAAGAATCCATCCATCAAGAGTATTGTTTTTATTTCTTTTTAACTCGACATAAGTCTGACCAGTGTTTCAGAAACGCTCTCGATTTACTTCTGGTACCAGTTCAGAAGCACTGAAAGTAGCCTATTTTAATCATTCATAATCTTTTCACACCTCACATAATATCATACCAAATCCCTTCCTCGCTCTGACTTCGAGTTTTGTCTGAACTCGCATTACCCATAAATCTTCGGACTATTCCATCTGCCTAGCCATGTTTTTCCATGAAATGAAGACGGCTTCAACATCATCCTCATCAAAATGTTGTGGAGTTGTGACACATTTACATATATCACTAATTTCCCTTTTAATTTCCATCCTGTTAACTTGACTTTGCTGACAATTTCGCAACTTCTCAAGTTCAAATTTTCTCTTTCCTTCTCTCTCTTCTCTGTTCCTTTCTTATCTCCCTTTGCTCATCCAAGGAATTTCTCTCTCTTTTTCCTCCCTCTCTATCTCCCTTCTCTCTGTTTCTCTATCTCTCTCCTTCTCGTCTCTCACTTTTCTCATTCTTCTCCCCCCTTTCTTTCTTTCTCCCTCTCGCTTTCCTCTCTCTCGCTTTGTTTATCTTCTCACTCCATTTTCCTCGAGACTAACTTAATTTTTTCTACCTCAACTGCACTAAGTTGTTTTTCCGTCACAGCTTAGTGTTTGTGTAACTCCTTCAACTATTTTATTTTTTCCGTGGTTAATCCCAAATCTAACTTATTTGCTAATCCTAAAAGTATGGCATTTTCTTTCATTCTAAACTTTCTTGGCAAATTTGAGAAACATCTTCAAATCTCAGAACGTCTGTTGCAATTTTAAGACATTTCTCTCTCTTATATTTAATCAACCACAAGTCTCCAAAAATAATCACTTTGTCTCACTTGCGTTTTATTTAAGATCTAGTATACTAACCTGGAAGTGTTTCAATTTGCTGGGAATTTTCGTTTCCCGAAATCTATTCAAAGTTGTCCAAACAGGTTCAAATCCAGGACGATCTCCAAGATTGTTAGGACACAAGGTAAACACTCCTGTGAAATTTTAAACCAGCAACACAGAAAATAATTATCTCTTGCAGGAATCTAAAATTTCGAGTGGCTGAGGGCTACTTAAAGTAAAAATTGACAACGTCATTTCTGAAAATATAACAGAATATTTAACGAAACACTATTGACAATTTCTTTCTCTAAACTATCTTTTAACTTCCCTTCGATAATACGAGTCCGATACATTCCCCACTAAGATTGACAAACAACACTTCTCATCTTAAAAACTAGCAGCAGTCGGTGCTTGTCTTCGGAGCTTCCAATGTCTTCTTTTCCCTTTGTTTGCAATTTTTGCGTCACCAATTACTGAACCAAAAGGTACTTTTAAGAGATATTTCTCAGCAGTCTGCTAAATGCTGGATCTTAGCAGTTCTCTTCTGAACTGTTCAATTTTTCCGGTCTTATACCCAAGAGCATCTGATTGTTTCATTGGCTTTTAACATTGTCAATAAAATAAAATCAAACTTGTTTGGAATTAATTTTTTTCAGGGTATATTTTAAACTGGTTGGCCGAATGCAAATTTGTTTTTCATTTCCAGGCAATGAAAGAATTGAGTTCTTCAAACCAGTGTTACGTTGTGGCGTTTTGAGAACACTTCGTTCTGTGTCCGGTGGTTCTGCTACTATTAAGTCTCTGAAAGGTGCACCGATATCTTCATAAGACCAATGAGCCAAGTGTTGGTAAATGAGTCGAGAACAGTGCGCAAATAGGCCTAAAGACATTCTCTGTGCTGGAGAAATCTGTGACCCACTGCGGTGAGCTCCTATGCTGAAGTGCAAGGACAACGTCTGCAAAATATACCTGAGCCATGAAGGAGTGGATTCGACTCTCCCCTGATCTTTCTGTCAGACAGGATATCCTTTGGAACGTTCGGACTCGGTATACAGTGCACATTCCTTGAATTAGTCCCTTGGGGAATCAGGAAGATAAAATCCTCATCATAGACCAGCTGAGTGCAATTCCCTCGCTTCTCAATAACCAACGTGTTATATAACCCTGGTCCTTCTTTCACATACTCCCTGCGTTAGTGTAAAACAGATCTTTGTCCTCGCAGCCTGGCACTCAGAAGGAGATGCATGTGCGACGGGACAAAACTAGAAAGAGACGCGACATGGAAGTGTGTCATCTGTCAATTGTTTAGCCTGATGATATGTTTTTGCGGGCTGCTGTCCTATCATATTGGGTTTGGGTTTGTGGGTTTTTTGGAATTTGCAAGTTACACATGAGTACCGTGTGTGACTATTTAAGCGCACTGTCCATGTTCACTTCAACGGTTCACATTGTCTGGAGAAGTGTCTGGAGTTCCACCTAAAGCTGCCTTTTTCTGAGAAACTCACGGACGTGAAACACAAGGAACTGGTAGAACCTGAAGACGTCTTCCCCTCTGGAAGTAGGTTTGCTTACTTCCAGAAACTCAACCGGTGCTACAAATCTTCTCAAACCTCTGCCCCTCTTGGCATTGTGCATGTGTGACTCCCTCTGTGGGTGAAAAAGTGGATCGATTCATCAAGGGTATTTCAACACAGTGAGACCATGTCAAACCTCTCTCCATTTGTTGTGCTGTTTAAGATCACAGGGATAATCCCATTTACACTTGACCTGGAGACATCAGAACACGCAAAATTATGGGTCAAATGGAAACGGGGACTAGAATGCATGGATAAGTATGAACAAAACAGCATAGGGGGCTGAATGTACAATTGTCACGTTGTCACAAATAATGTAGGACAGGGAGAAACTGGTCTGCAGCGAAAATGATCAGAACTGAAATGTCAAAAGCAGTGTAGGTTTGCTCACTGAGCTGAAAGTTTGAGATCCAGACGTATCATTACGTGGCTAGGTAATATCATCAGTGGAACCTCTAAGTGTAGCGAAGCTGTTGTCTCCTTGCTTTCTATTTATACATTTGTCCTGGATGGGGTTCATGAGGTTTGTGGTAATGTCATTTCCTTTTCGTTTTCTGAGAGGTTGATAGATGATATCTAGATATATGTATTTGTTTATGGCGTTGTGGATGGAGTGCCAGGAGGAAGAAACCGACAGCAACCGACGTCACAGTCGAAAGAATGAACAACGGAGAACTACAAACTTGCGGATACAGAAAAACGACAAACACTGACCAAATACTTAACTGCACCAGCAACCATCCCAACACCCACAAACGAAGCTTGTCAGAACACTATTCCAATGAGCCACCATACACTGCAGCACAGGCGAACTTCGGAAAACAGAGGAGAACCACCTATACAACATATTCAATAAGAACAGACACTCAAAAAGTACAGTCCGCAGATTCCTCGAGAACAAACCACGACAAGCAGACCAAACACAGCCAGAAACACTAACCACCTTACCATCCATCAAAGAAGTTTCAGAAATGACAGCCAGACTTAAGACCCCTCGGAATCCTAGTAGCAAACAAACCCACCAACACTCTCAAATAAAAACTAACAAAATTAATAGACCAAGTACACTCATGGACAAAACCAACATCATCTACAAAATTCCATGCAAGGACTGCCACAAAGACAACGTAGGACAAACAGGAAGAAGGTTAGCCACCAGGATACACGAACACCAGCTATCCACAAAAAGACACGACCCTCTCTCCATAGTAGCCCTACACACAGATGAAAGAAAAACATTTCGCCTGGGACAACACATCTATCCTGGTTCAGGCTAAGCAAAGATATGCCAGAGAATTCCTAGAGGCTTGGTACTCCAAACACAATGCCACAAACAAACACGTAGATCTAGATACCATCTGTCAACCACTCGGAAAACGAACAGGAAATGACATCACTACAAATCCCAGGAACTCCATCCAGCACTAACATATAAATAGAAAGCTGGAGACAACAGTTTCGCTTCACTGCGAGGTCGCCACTGATGATGTTACCTAGCCAGGTAATGAAACGTCTGGATCTCAAACCTACATCTCAGTGAACAAACCTACACCCGAAACCTCAACCTGAGCTACAAACCTTACAACAGCAGTGTAATTGATGAAAGGGACGACACGGTCTGTTGTTTTCTGTGGTTCTCTACTGTTTCTGATTCAGTGCTCCCAGCGCTCTGGCTCATGTTCGATTTCCAGTCGAGGAATGGGAATTTTCCTGTGCTCGTTTGTCGTAGTGGCAGCATTCCTAAAGCAGGAAATGATGGATGTGGCTGAGAAGTGGTCATGTTTTGTCAAAAAACACGATTCAAGTTAACATAAGACAAAGAGCTGCGGATGCTGGAAATGTGAAACAAAAACATGGACTGCCAGAGAAACTCAGCGCCTGGCAGTATCCATGGGGCAAAGTAGAGTTCGTGTTTCAGATCGACAGAAGCAGGTTCGTTCGGTATTTCAACATTGTAATGCAGGAACATTTTCAGTATTATGTGTGGGATCATCATATTTATCAAAACTTCTCATTAGTTGACAACCGTCACTTTTACAAATTTGAAAGGTTTTATTTGGCAGTAATGCTGCTTCCGTTTCCACGAGCTGGTGACAGGCTGTGCTTTAATGGTTACCTTTTTCTTTTCCTTTCTGTAACTTAGCAGCCACGTCAAGTGGACAATTGACCCTTTCAGTGTCTTCCACAATGTGAGTTTCGATTTGTCTTTCTATGTCTGTTCATTGTCACCTTCTTTCACAGTCTCTGTCCAAATCCCTCATTTCCCATTTCTGGTCTTTGGAAACTCTGACTGCAGAAGACAGTGTGAAAGTGCAGCTGATGAGGCAATTTCTCCTCTCGCTGACTGGAGTGTGCAGAACTGGGCTCACATTCTCTAGATAATATAACTGTCACTTAGGCCTGAGGCCTTCGACATGTTTCCTTTTAAATTCCAAATACAATTCATAATATTTTGCTTTTCGTGTAAAATTAATGAACAGTGACAACAGAGAATGATCAGCGTGGGATATCCGCACTGATTCCTGCCTCACCTCGTTCTTCCCAACAAACCGAGAAGGGAGGACGGAGAATAAACGAGGAGGTGAAGCAAAAGCGCTTCTAGAACCGAGGTAAGAAGCTCCAAATAGAATTAGCAGAACAAAACAACGAGGTGTCAAAGAGGTCCATACTCGACGTGATTGGTCGGTGTTCGAGATGGGATAGCTATCCAGCCTGAGGCACCTTCATGTCTCTTGTTGCTGACTGAATCAGAAAGAAGAGGTTTCACGAGACCTCCACTTGTCTCACTTTGCTGTCCCCACTACCTCCCCTGACCAGGTTTACATTTTCCTGCACTTCTATGAGGTAAATGATGCAACGTCATTTCGTGTCTATCACTTTCTCAGTTCCAGTTCCAACATGGTTTCGATTTCAGAGCACATGTGAATGTTAGATTGGAAATCTATTCATTCCTGTTGCGAAATGGCTGAGTCGCTAATATGCGAACTGCAACAAAGCATGATTCAGGTATTCTGATGTTGGTTCATTCGCGTTGAAAAACAGCAGACAAAATCAAAATGAGGCCTTTCAGAGACTATCTTGGGATTAATTTGACAGAGAGGCGACAACAATAATCCGTGGTGCACTGTGACACCAGCAAATAAGTGTGACCTTGTTTTCAAACCGTGTTGCCTTCGCACTGAAAGCAAACGCGGTACTATTGTTACAGAAAGGGTGAGGGCACGGAAATTGTACTCCTTATCAGGATGATAATTGCTGCTGTACACTCTGGCGCACGTTCAGGCCAAGGTATGAGAGCAGCTTAACAAAGTTTCAGACAGTAATTAATTGTAATTCCTTTCCATTTCACTTCTAAAGCAGGTATGGATTGTTCGCATCCAATTAGAAGGACTACGATAGCAGATACACGGAGAAACTACCACGGCAAATCCCGCTCCAATCATCTCCCTGTGTTTTCAGTGGTGTTGGTTCTAAATCCGAGCAATCCATCGTTAGCAGCAGCATGACGATTCGTCGTGCTCATGAGTTGAAAGGTTCAGAAAACTAAGTCATTCCCTCCTTCTCCGGGGTATCTTCGAATGATCAGTGAATCATATCTCATTGATAGAGACATGTTTCTAAAAGTGTCAGGTTCTAAGCAGACACCTGCAATCGATCGGGAACAAGTGAAGAAACAGATTGGGGAAGTCAAATAAAAGTGCATGGCAATGATGACTGGAACGCATGAGGCAGGAAGTAATCGTGGAGCTGGTGGTGTTAGGCTCAGTGTTGATGCCAATGGGTCTGCCTACACTGCCCACTGTTGATTTTGTCTCACACTCACTCCAGGTCAATTCACCACAATAACCCTCTTCCTCTTGGTGTGAGGATCCCTCTGGATGTGTGAACGCCGTCAATGGACCACGAAAGGATGGACACATTCTCCTTATTCTATCAGTTTAAACAGGTGAACAGTACAGTTTGAAACCAATGTAAGTGCCCATTGACTTTCCCTGTACATTTTCAGTGGAGAATGTTAAACTGTGAAATGTCTGTGCAAAAGCGGGCATTGATTGCAATTCTCACCAAACAACATTTTACACAAAAAATAAAAACATTTCTAAACTTTTGTGATGAAGTGGTTAAAGAACTACAAGTGTGGATGGGTAAGCACACACCTAGTGTAGGCACGGTGACTCGGTTCGTTAAAGTGCTTCTCCTGTAAACAAGAGAACTTGGATTCAAATGCCAGTTGTGGATGTCCACTCTTTCAAAGGCTCATTGTTTCATCTTCTTCAAATGTCATATTGCTGATTCCACGGCTTTCTGATTTGAGCTCAGCCTGTTGTGATTTGCTGCTCCTTGAGTTATTCCCGACTTTTTTCTCCACCAATGAATGTTGGTTCTTGCTGACTGTTAATAAAAACTGGAACTTCTTTCCATTGTCCCACAAAAAAATCTTTTCTTCTCTTCTGTTGCGCTCGCTCTTTCACTCCCAGTTTTAGTGGGAATAACGAGTTGAGGCAGCAGACACTGCAGATTTGCCGGGAAATGTTGTGGCCATAGCACAGACACGAAAAGCTGATCATCTTCATTTTCTGCAGACACTGATCATTCATCTTTCACCAACAGTAAATACATCATTGTCATCCTATATTTCGAATGAAACTGCTTTTATTTCTGGAGGAAAAGATGTTGCATTTAGAATTCGAAAGACTCATAACATGTTGAGTAAATAACGTCTCCTTACCGCAGCCCTAAGTAACAGATACATTATCAGGAGAATGTGGGCCCAGCTATACACAATCCAGCCATTGGTGGGAGGACATAGTCTCTCAGCAACTCCACTATTACACTGCCTCCGAATGTGAGACATTTCAAAGACCAGAAATGGGAAATGAGGAATATGAACAGATTGAGCGTCAGAAAATTTGAAACAGAGTGGTGCATGCATCACACAAAGAGACAAATACAGACTCCATTGATTTATACAAAGGGAGGACCATTCGACATGGCTGCTGAGTGAGAGAAAGTAAAAGAAAAAAGTTACAATATAAGCACAAACCTTCAGCAGCTGAAAGGCAACGGAAACAGCATTACAGTCGATGAAACCATTTTAAATATGTCGAAATGACGGGTGTCAGCGAATTTTGATAAAAATGTTTACAAAACTGGTCATTTCCCCGCCATCATGATATGACAATCTGTAGCTAATCTGTTTCTGTCGATCTGAAACATTAACTCTGTTTCTCTCCACAAATGCTGCAAGGCGCATAATCTATCAGTCAATCCCTGATTTTGTTTTAGATTTGCATCAACCGTAGTTCTTTATTTTATGTTAGCATGAATCACGTTTGGTACAAAAGTGAATCATTTCTCAGCTCCCACTTCATTTCCTGTTTCACAGACACTGTCATCACAATGGGCGGGAAATGCCGAACTCCCATCTCCAGATTGGGAACTGAACGTGCGCTGTGGCAGTGAGTGAATAGATACATAACGGTTACTTCACCAACGAGGGCGGCAGAAAACACTGTCTCCTTTCTCAATGACACTGCTTTTGCATTTTGCTTTCGGATCAGTCTCGCTGCAGATCGGTTTCCCCCGTCTTACATTTTTTACAGCTTTTAAAAATGACCACTTGGCCCATCACGCTTTGTGGTTCAGAGACATCATTCTATTATAGTCCCACTTTTCGTTTTTGCCACATAATCTCGTTTATTCTAATGTTTCCAGGGCAAATGCCAATGAAATTCTCCCTGTGATCGTAAGTGATAGAATAATGGGACTGAAGTTTGACATGGTCATACTATGTTGTAGGAGAAAGTGAGATGCTGGAGATCAGAGCTGAAAATGTGTTGCTGGAAAAGCGCAGCAGCTCCTTGGATGCTGCCTGACCTGCTGCGCTTTTCCAGCAACACATTTTCATATTATGTTGTAACCCCCTTGAGAAACTCATCCTCATTTTCAGCCACAGTGGAAGATATACTGCCTCAGAGGGGCAGAGGTCCCAGGATTATACACGTTCCATGTGCTTCATGTTTAAAGTTTCTTCGACAAAACGCAGCTTTAGGTTGACCACAAGCTCATTTTCCAGTTAATATAAAACGTTGCAGTAAGCTGTGATATTAATTCGACAGTGAGCTGTAATAATCCCACAGGTTGTTCATGTGTAATGTTCAATTTCCCAAAATCCATCGATCTGTGGCACCTGGGAATCTGAAAGAACAGCGACAAGCAAATAACCCTCATTTAAATCAACTGACACTCGGCAAACTCGAAACACTTTCACGTCGGGTCTCATTTTGTTTCTCTGCCTATCTCGTCTCCTTCTCCTTCTGACCATCCAACTCCGAAGTCACTGACTGTTTGATATAAACACAGGAAGATCGTAAAGCCAATGATTACCTAAAAGCGGGGCCAGGGAATATCAAACGCAGGATATTGAGAAGGCATCTGCTTGCACACGGCAGGGCACCAGGATCTTATCCTCCCGATTCTCATAGAATGCACTTTGGCAGTTATACCCAATCTCAATAATCCAATCGATACCGTATCTGGAACACAGATCGGGTAGACTCAGTTCCACCCCTTGGCAGCTCAGGTACATTTTGCAAAAGCTGTCCAGTAACCGCAATTGGTCACAGGTCTCCAGAACAGAAAATGTCTTTTGACACTTGCACTGTTAACATCTCATTTCCGATTATGTGGTCCATCAGTTCAAACGTATTTGCCCATGTATTTGTGCAACTGAACGGTTTGATGAGTGTGCTGGAGATTTGCACCAATCCTTACCTGGATCAAGTGAATCCTCATGCCCTTATTTGATCCCAAACAATAGGATGGGAAGGAAACTTCGGTTTTCTCTGCCCTCAGCCATAGTCGGCAGGATTCCAGCCTCCGTGGGAAATTCCCAATGGATTTCGAGTCGAACACTTTAACCACTCGACCACCGCAGCAGAACCACGCCAGCAGTATACCTTTTCAGTTCTCTCTTTCTCCGTGGAGTGAGGCAGAGTTAATCATTGTTGGGTTAATTTGAATTCAAAGATCAAAGCTTTCGAAAGAGTTAAATGTCGGTATCCTCCATGCCAATAGATTGAATGGACAGAGAGATAAAAACAAAAACAGAAACTGCAGGAAAATACACTCAACTGGTCTTGCAGCATCTGTTGAGAGAGATTCAGCGACTTTGTTTCAAATTTTCTCCAGATCATTATCAGAAGTTTGCTTTCCCCGACAGGTAATGCAAAACCTGGTGAATTTCCCCAGACGTTTCTGTTTTTGTTTCAGTCTCCTGAAATCCGCAGTCTATAACGTTAGTCATTAAAAGAATACAGAGACACGTTTGTGGTTCCGGATAAGATTGCTGTTTTAGGGAACACTTCGCTGACCAAATTTAAAACCCAGAACTGTGCAGGAAAGAACACGGATGAAGTGAGAACAGTTGTATGTCCGCTCCTGAAGATCTCAAACAACCGACCTTTCATTAAACCGCCGCATGCGTTGACCAATTTCAGCAGAGAGACTGTTGAATCCAGAAATTGCATGGCTCTCTAAAGCTGGCTGTTACTGATTTCAAGCTTCAGCCTGCCGCTCCATGAATGTCAATTGTCCTCTATGGGTATTACTTGTCCAAAATAAAGTCTGGCATATGCATTGTGGAGACAAGGTCACAGTCTGATCGCACCCTCTGCAGAAACATTCTTGTCACCGATAACCTGCTTTTCTATAACCAGGACTCTATCCGTTTGAACCTTTTAGTGTCTTGTCCGTAACAGAGCTTTCTCATTGTTCCAAAACCGAAATTATGCTTGAATTCCTGATGTGTAGGAATGAGGATCCTTTCAATATCTCAGATCTGAGCATGTCTAAAGGACATCAGAGTCAATGTCCCGGCTTCTTGACGAAGGGAAAGATGGCTGGACTGTCTCTGCTCAGTTGGACAGTTCACCCTGCATTTCCCTCTAATTCCTCTTCCCAAACTGATCGTAAAGATTCACAAAACTCGACCCTGGACTTCTGGTTGCGTTTCGCTAAAAAAAATCCACCTGCCAACGTTTTCTCAAATTCACTTCACACATCTCCGCCTTACACCATTACCAGGGATGATGAAATCCCCTTTTGTGGGGAGATTGCCATGGCTGGCAGGGTCGTTTTTTAGATTAGATTAGATTACTTACAGTGTGGAAGTCAATTTCGGCCCCACAAGTCCACACCGACCTGCCGAAGTGCAACCCACCCATACCCCTACATTTACCCCTTACCTAACACTACGGGCAATTTAGCATGGCCAATTCACCTGACCCGCACATCTTTGTGACTGTGGGAGGAAACCGGAGCACCCGGAGGAAACCCACACAGACACAGGGAGAACGTGCAAACTCCACACAGTCAGTCGACTGAGTCGGGAATTGAACCCGGGTCTCAGGCGCTGTGAGGCAGCAGTGCTAACCACTGTGCCACCATGCCGCCCACTTTTAGAGGAAAAGTTAACCAGATATTTCCACAGACTGTTCATAATGACGTTGGAAGGAGCAGTGTGGATGGGCAATTTGATGAACAGTCGTAACTGTTGCCACTCACCGGTGTCAGTTACCTGAGCACTGGGATTGAAGATTTTTGAATGGAAGCCAGCATATGCGCAGAATAAATTCAAGGATTACTGCAGATATTCGAATTCGAGCAATATCCGTGAAAAAAGAAACAGGAGTGTATTTGTGGTTCAGACCTAGAGTTTCCAAAATGTAGACAAATATCCAGAACTGTTTGATGAGACTGGGTTTTCAAGTTTGAAAAATAATGCGTATAGCAGGAGGTCATTCGACACTCAAGTTGCGAAGATGTAGCCGATAGAATTCGGACCAATTCAAAGAAACCCCGGAAGGATTGCCAACCCATTTCCTGAACGACTCGGCCACAGGTTAGTGAGGTCTTGGGGCCCTTAACATTGCTTCTGGAATGGAGGCTTCCAACCTGAAAGCCTGGTTCTCGGCTTGCTCTGTCTGCGCAATGATCTCAATGTTTGCTTTCCATATATATTTCTTAAGAACGGAGGAGGCTAATGGGAGCTTGAACTGAACTACACACATTGATGATGGATGGAGTGGATGGGAAGAATCTATTGTCATGTGCAGTGAGATTAATAAACTTTGCAATGGATCGAGAAAGAAAGATGTCCTTGCGTTTGTATAGAGTCTGTCACCGCCAAATGGATCACAGCTGATGAAGTGTTTTTGAAGCAGAATCATCATCGGCAAATTGAATGTGCAAATCAGGGCAGATTGTTGAACCAGAGATCAAAAACGAAATTGGGAAAAGGTTTGAAAGGCCAGAATTCATAAATCCCCTTGACCTGAGTGAGTCTCAGCTTTTCCTAAAGGTAACTGAGATTCAGTCCCATCACAGTGGGGCGGCAGTTGTTTTCTGTGCGGACTGGTTGAGGACATGAAATACCAGTCGTCAAAGACCACTGTGGATCTAAAATCAAAACATCCCAAAAGTTAATTATGATATCTGTTGTTTATCATCTTTCTGTGTTCTTGTCTGGTTTGTTCGTGTGTCCCTCTATTAAATCCTACCCAACGTTTAATTTGTGAATGGAGACATTCCCTTCACCACTGATGTTTGGAAACCCCATTCGACAATGAATGATTTTTCTCATATGCTCCCAGAGGATAGTCCTCCCATTACTAGGATGAATCCAGTGAACATTTTCAATGCATCTTCAAAGCCAAGGATTCCCTTCTCCGAGTTGGGGATCTGTTCTGCACTGAACTCAATGTGTGTGCTCATTAAAAGCAAAACAGTTGCATCAAGATTTTCAGACTAAGATTTTGCAATCTGATTGCATTAATGTTTGTCCCAACAGTTACTTTCCTTATTGTCGTTTGTTTGTGGATGATAAATTTCCCTGAATATTTCTGTTTTTATTTCATATTGGCAGATGTTGCAGCAGTTTATAATAATAGTGATTTCTAGAAGCAACCAGAGAGCACGGTAGCTGATAATGTGAAATGAGACAGCAGTAATGATTGACCTCAGAATGAAGGCGTCGCTGGTTTGCAGTGATAACAGCGTGGCTGAGTTTCGTATTTATTTTGGAGGAGGACAGGTTGGGTCTAAGACGAGCACTTAAAACCGAAGCAAGGGGAATGGTATCAGACAGCGAAGTTAGGGTAAGCTGAATTGAAGTGGAAAATGCATCAGAATCATGGGGCAGTACAGCTTCATCATGCCACTCAGAATGTAAAAGGCATGCAGAAGAATCAAAACACCTTCAGTGCAGGCACAATGACAGGTCAAGTGGGAAGGAAACAAAGCAAGACACTAAGATGGACTGCAACAGTTTATGTGAAAGTTTTCGCAATATATCCTTTGTTAAATGCTGACTACCCTCTCGTTGGAAAATGGAATTTCCTGCAGTGTAACGGCAATATTTGCCTTGCCACAACACAAGGCCAAGAGACAAGGACACATTACCTTTTGTAACAGTGTGGCGTTGTGAAAGCACGCTAGGCTCATCTACCAGAATTCAAGATTTCAAAGATCTCCTCTGCGCTGTATTTGCTGCTGTTGTAGTCAGATTTCAATAGCTTTAGCTTGTGTCTTCCTCAGCTCCCTGTTTCCCGTAAACACTTCAAATGTGAACAACTCACCAGTATTTCCACTTTCCCTCATTGTTCGTAACTCCCGTGCTGAAAAAACGTACAATTAACCAATTTGCCTTCTCTGGCTCTCACTCTGGTATAATCTGAATAGTGAAGTGCAATGTGTCTGATGGCAGGACACCCTGCAGGATTATCAGACAGCGACATCCTCCCTGTGGCATGGACCTGCTGGGTAATATTCTGTTGTGTAGATGTGTCCTGGCTTTGCCAATATCACTATTATCTAACTCCCTGCATTCTGTTGATCGAATTATGATTCCACTCAGAATCACAAATGTGTCACAAACGACCTTAGCAGTGCTGGCTCCCCACAGAGATAAATGTGCTATCATTCTCTTGCCTTCTCCCTGTCACTCTGCACACTTCTCCTTTCAACATAAACATCGAATTATTTTTTAAATAACTTGATTGAAACTGTGTCTTTGTCAATGTCAGACAGTGGTTTACAGACCCTAACTACTCCCTACGTGAAAACGTTTCTCCTCATGTACATTTTTCTTCCTTTACTAATGATTTTAAAACTACCGAATCGTTTTCGGTCCATTCAGGCGTAGGGAGCATTTTTCCTTCCCTTTTCTCCTATGTCTAAACCACTCATGACTTGGAAAGGGTCAATAAAGCCAGATTTCGGCCTTCTGCTTTCCAAGACCTGTCTCAACTTTACAAATGACGTTTATTGTTGCTATTCCTCATACACCACACCATTCCCATCAACCTGTTCAGCGCTGTTTCTAATCATTTCAAGTTCCCATTTCCGAAAGATCAACATTCAGAACTGTGCGAACATCCAGATGGTGGATTTATTCAGAGTGGCATTGTGTGTGTGAACATCCTGAAATATTTGTTTCGCTTTCACCACGTATGGTACTTGTCATGCCCACTACAATGAAATATCTGACCCCAAAATACAAAGTTATTTCAAGAGGTGCAACTTCATAATTTGCACTTTTTTAAATCTAACAGTTGCTAGGGCAGAAGTGAAATCAAACAACCAAGTCTCGAAGGCGACTTGAAGAATTCTCACATGCCAGTATTAACACAAGCTATGAAGTGAAGATCATACCCCCAAACACTCCTGCATTTCCGACACTAAACCAGCTGAGAGTCACTCAGATCCAACTACATCCCACTTTGCTCTCGGATTTCGAAGCAGCAAGAGAGTTTTAAGAATAGCACCTACTCATTCCATCTCCTTGTTCGATGGACGGTGTTCTTTATCCCTTCCACTTGGACTGAGCAGTGTCCATCGGCAGATTATTCGTCTATTTCCATCCACCTGCAGGCTGTGTGAGGGGAAGCAAGCGCGAATACGCTCTAAAGCTCTCTCTCATCGGCACAAACAGGTCTCTCAAGTGCTGGAAATGAGCAAGTTTGTTTGGGAACTTCCTCCCAATATCATTTATCTGAGATAGCGACAAAGATATTGAGATAGTGGGAAATAGAGAAATGTACTCCGAATACTCTTCCCTCACGTAAAATCATGTGAGGGCATTTTTGTGCAGCCTCTTTGGTGTTCAGAATCCATCTTCACACAACAATCCTGCAGGAAAGCTTTTCTATAGGGACATCTGTTTCTTTGCTGCAATCAGGCAGCAGTTAGCATCTGAGACCCAACTGTCTGAGATGAAGAGACTCCGAGTAAAACCCTCACTCACTGAGAGCCATTCCCACAGCCTTGAGCTGCGGGGCTGCAGATAATCTAACGTGGAAGGAGGGTTAAAGATGAGACATTGTTTCACCCTCAGTCACTCTGTCCCAGTGACAGGAGGAGGGACAGCATCAATGTGTGGCGTCACTCACGTGCCGGCAGAAGCCGTTCAGCCCATCGTGTCAACTGCGACTCTATCTCACCTGTATATCTCTGTGGTTATTCATAATTGGTGATGCATGTCCTCATAATGCGGAACTGTGTCTGTGTTGTATTGCTGCCTCCAACAAGATGATCCAATTGCCATTCATGGCTTGTCATTTCACAGGGAGGACACTACTGTGTGAAACAGCGTGGGGAATAAATGCAGGGCGTCATGCTC
This sequence comes from Hemiscyllium ocellatum, assembly GCF_020745735.1. Taxonomy (NCBI): domain Eukaryota; kingdom Metazoa; phylum Chordata; class Chondrichthyes; order Orectolobiformes; family Hemiscylliidae; genus Hemiscyllium; species Hemiscyllium ocellatum. The sequence goes on along the minus strand of NC_083413.1, from coordinate 96,660,956 downwards.
ATAGAGCTCTCTGCAACTGATATATCTTACCTACACCAGTTTATTCACAGATCTGGCAAGTAATTTTGCGAATCAAATCAGAGAAGACAGATAGAGAACAGGAAAAGAGCTTCCAGACATTCACAAGTGTGTTTCCTCACCTGTTTAAATTTGGCGGGTGTATCAGTACGTGGTATTAATTTCAGACACATTGACAGAAGGAAGTGGAAATTGAAACAACATGCAATACGTTGAATGGAGCTATGTTATAGAGGGACACTGGCTAGCCAGGACACACACTGAAACCTAGAATTGTCAACGAGCAGAGGATGTTTTCAATCCATTAATTTCTGGGTTATGATCCCAGGAAGCTCCCACTGGATCGCTCTGTTAGAGCTGACTACAGCAGTTTCCGTCGGTCTTCAGCTTTTAATCTGGCTTGTGGCATGTGCCTCAGAGGATGATTTCAAGAAGGTCTTCACTATTATTATGTGATACACTGTGGCGCATATGTGTCCAGGCTGTATCAATATCACCTGTGAGTAACTTCCCACATTCTGTCGGTTTAACTGTGATTTCACTCAGAATCACGCAATTGTGCAAATTGAGGCCATACAGCCCACCTTCGCTGTGCTGGCAATAAGGAAATGTGGCATTCGATTGAGTGATTTTATTTGATTGATTGATTGTCACATTTACCTGAGTGCAGTGAAAACCTTTGCAATTGGTAAATGCAGATTATAGTAATCAAGGACATGCAGAACACAGCGTGAGACAAACAAGGCATTCAGGTTACTCCGTACAGGACGTGCACTCGGCAAGATCCACATTAACAGGATCAGCATCAGTTGAAGTTGGATATTACATTACTCAGTCTAGTAACGGCATACAAGAAGCTGCTGGTGTCTGCCCTGAGGATTCGGTGTCTTGATCTGACCTCGATCTCATCGAAATCATACTTTCTGAGTCAAAAATGGGACTGAATGCAAAACTCCAGGGCGCAAAATGTAACTTCTCGAACATACATCACCCACCCGACGCAATATCACACCCAAAACCAACGAGCCAGAAACCCTGCCTTAAGCGTGGTCTAAAATCAGGTGAGTCTCTTTGTTTCAGAGTCAACATAGCACTGAGTTTTCATAATAGCTCCTTGCCGTTCTGATTCCCGTTTCCCAGGAGGCTGCGCTAGCCCCGCTGGCAGCTGGACGAACACATCTTCTATTGGAAATCGGTGTTGTGGGAGAGCAAGGTGAATGCGCTCTTCAGCTCCCTATCAAACACGGGCTTCTGCAGCGGGGGAGGGGGCCAGTGGGATTTGGAGTTATGGAAATTCTGGAAAGCTGTGCAAAAGGGAGATCTTGCATGCACAGGAACTCATATTCTTTTGGGAACCTTGTCCAAATAATTCCATCTGAGAAAGACAGAAAAGTGCAGAAATGCTGGGAAAGAGATCGGTAACAGTGTCTGTGTACTTATCGAATTCACAGCCAAGGCTCTGCTATCTGAATCAGCATGCAATGTTACTGAAGAGAGCCCTGTCGCTCAGGCACACTGCACCTGATGAGTACAAACTTTACCACGTTGCCCCCAACTCAGAGAAGAGGTTGCACAGCTCGCAACATCCCAGAGTGACAGGGAACAGAAGAAAGCGATTCAGACCAGAATCTTACCACCTGCTGGAGAGAAAAGGGATTTGGGAGAGCAGACTGTCTCGATTAGTGCATGTTTCCATCATTTACAATCTTGGTCTGTGTGACAACAAAAGTAGGAGCAAGGAACTGTTTATCTTGCTTCTTAAAACAGGCGTGAAAATTTTGCAGAGCATAGATGCATCTACCTGCTGTTAGTGAAATGATGAACAGCAGAGTACAGTGCACAGAGTATGGTCTGACCACTGCTTTATGAGACCAGCACTCTCCAATTGTGACCCTTTGCTCACATGATTTAAACACAAACAAATAAATGACTGAGGGACAAAACTTGTTGAATCGGATTCTGTGAGGAATTGAAGGCGATGGAATGAAATCCCCTTGAATGCGGGGATGTTGCATTATCTTTGAGGGAATTGTTTTCCAAACTCGAGGAGAGTGCGCAGCGCTGCTTCCATTGATCAATACCAGGATAGATAGAATGAATCAGCGTCGGATGTTATTGTGAGGCGCCCTGTTGCTTAGAGACACTACACCTTTTGTACAATGGTGCAAAAGCACGGAACTTTTGCGTTGAGGGGATAACTTCAAAATCGTTAATGAGGCAAAATGCACAAATGAGCGAAACAACACAGCAACCACAGAAACTGGTATTACATAACGGAGTAAACTCCTCTGCTAATGTAAACAAACAAAACAGAAAAGATTCATCCCGTGCTGTATTCTGTTAAAATTCAAGAGGCAAAGAACTATAGCAAAAAAGTAGTATTTTAAGTTAAAAATAACAACTTTATTACTTTTTTATATTATACAGAGAATAATTAACTTACAACTACTTACACGTCCTTTCTCTAAACCTGTCTTTAACCTTCTGCTCTACACTACTGGTCTGAAAAGCCTTCCCTATCCCTGAACCCATTAATATTTACAAAAAGTATTCAAATTTGAAAACCAGCCTGTTGTCGAATCTTCTCGTATCTTCCTCTGTAGATTTTCTCTGCAGGTCGGTGTCGGTGCTTTTTTCTATGCAATCTCTTTCTCCAGATAGTCACCTCTCGGAGATCTTACTAGCATCCGACATCTGTTGGACTTTTAGCTGCACTGTTTGCTGTTCTTTGTCGCTCTGGATTACTGTTCAACATGTCTGATATTTGTTCCATACATCATCGGCTCGTTTCACTGATTTTAACATTGTTAAAATACCATATTCAAACGTGATTGGGGCATAATTTAAACTGATTAGACGAATTCGAATTTGTTTTTTATCAGTGTAACAAAGCTGTTAGTTATTTCGACCAAATGTTATGTTGTTACTTTGTTCTGGACTCCTTGTGCTCGCCAGCCATTTCAGCACCTTTTAAGGTACATTACACCCACAACTTCATAACACTGGTATTTGCCAAGACAGTCTATTTCGCTCAACATCGCCCTCTGTGAATCTCATGAGCCTGACATTTGAACAATCTCTGGTCTATGTTAATCAAAACTACCCTGATCTCATAACCTCACATTTAAGACGTCCCCTTATGTATGTCTTATAATATTAATTGATTCCTCACTGCGTTACTTCAGCATACGTTGAGAACAAACTAAAATGAGTGCAACTTTCACATATGTAAATGCGAATTGACCCAATGTTGCTGCAGCCAACCGATTCAGCTGTAAGTGAAATAGCCCACATAATTCCTGTACCGGCAATGAGAGTGCAAAGTATAGTGGTAAGTTTTCACGAGTTGAATTAGATCTAACATCATTTCTCAGAACGAAACTTACTGGGATATAACGACATGATGAAATACACACTGGGGTTGAGGTTGGAATGTGATTAGGAAGGATATGGTGAGAGTTCCCTTATTGCAAAATCGTTTGAGACGACGGAAATGAGATATACTGGGAGATAAAGCAAAGAGAAAAGAAATTAAGGAGTTTAATGAGATGGTGGAATAGATGTAGAATAAGCGGAACAAATCAGGAATAACTGACTTTTGTCTGAATGGAGGTTTTTCAGCTTATGTGAGGATGGTAAGTGTAAATAGGAGGAAATTCTATTGCTGAGGTGAGTGTACAACTGAAGGTTAGAGCTTCAAAACCGGCGAGGAACGACAAAGAAGTTTACAGCATGTACTTATTGTTATTGAAATCGGAGATGATTTTTCCCAAAGAAAACAAATTAGAAGCTGATTCCAGAATATTTGAAAAAACACATGCAGGCACACAAGAAGCGAATTTAACAGGGACAGGGATTCTGGGCTGCCTGGATGGGGATGAAAAAGTGGCACTCTCACGAATTCTTTAGCGTTCATTGGAAAGAAATTGTATAACATCTGCAAATGAAGAAGTTTAGTATAAGAAGAGCTGGTGGTGTTGAAAGTTTCGCGGTTGATTCTACGTGAACTACTACAAAATGTTAATATACTGATCTGTTTGTTATAGCTTTGCAGTAAACGGAAGCCAGTTAGCTCACTCCGCTGGCTAACTGGTTTATGATATAGAGTGAGACTAACATTGTGAGATTAATTGTCGCACTGTCTCAGGTTTCCGTAAGGATTATAATCTCACCCACTCACCAGATCTGTAATACAATGGTGACTCTAGTGAGTAGGAATGGCCCTGTTGATGTCAAGCATCACCATTATTGCCATCTGTTGCCTTGAACATTTGGTTACAATGACCAGGAACGGAACTGAGTCCATTTAATATTCACTGATCTCCCCATGAAAAACACAACAAAAAGACTCCTGTTTGAACGCTCTGTTCTGCACAACAACAAAGTTATTTGTTATGACTTTACCAGATTCACTGACAACATTCAATCTACCCAAAGAGATAAACCTAATTCATTTCGAGCAGTTTAATGAACTGTGTGAGTTTGCAGCAAATGGGATAACGTGAAAGGAGTTTAACAGACTTTCCAAGAATGGAATACAGTGGAGGGTCAAAGAATAGAAAAATGTCATCATGCTAAAACATTCCCTGTTTCTCGACCCACAGATAGACAATCGCCAGGGGAATATGGACAGCTTTCCGGCTGATAGTTTACACATTTTCCAAGTACAGAACAGTCCCACAAATCAGAAGCTGAAGGTTTACAATAAATGCTGCTTTATTCGACGTTATGTTTCAAATGCACTTCAGTTTGGTGCTCCAATGATCCCTGATCAACATCAGGAAAAGCAGCTTCAGATAATAATTGAAATTACAGCTGCAGTATTTCACACGCTATTAAGTGATGATGAATTGCTGCACAGGAGCAGCAGAGTGCCACCAGTAACGTGCGCTCTTCGTACCTCTGGGACTTTCGACCAACCTGTTCTACTTTTGTTGTAATTCTGAAATTAAAGTTAAGGCAGTGGAGGAGGAACTGACCTGTGACTATTGGAGCACCAGGTTCAGGAAAGGGACACAGAAAAATGTCGTGCAAATTAGACTTGATTGAAAGCTGCATTTCAGTGGGTCACTGTCCTGTTTACAGACAGTGTTACATTATCACTGTCACAGGGTTTTTTATTCGGTCGGCTTCAATTCGGCACAGAATTTGATTCATAGATACTTCACTAAATTTCATCTGAAAGTTCATACAGACAACATGAAACATACTGCACTCATCATCAATCTTCACCATTCCTACATCCGAGGACGTTGCACAGTTTTCATGAATACTAAAGATATAAGAATGTTAAACAAGAGTAAATTGAGTTTCAGTTTAAATTGTAAAATGATAAGAATGCTTAATAAGATACAGAATCGCTTAAATTCATGTTTCTTAACGTGGCAACAACTCTAGCCCAGCAAAGGGGAAATCTGCCCCTGAATCCCCAATATCCACACGGCCGTTTGCTCCATGTGTCCAGTTGGAAACCTGTGTGAAGGAGCATGCAGTCAGACAGAGCGCCTGGGAGAATCCTCCACTGTCTGATCTAAAGCTGCAATAGGAGTTGTGTATTCCAGCTGTGAGAGCAATGGGATAAAGGGGAGGTCCTTGATATTCACAGTGTACATTCACAGTGTCCTCATCATGTTATTGTTTAATTTCCTCTGTCAGAAACAGCAGAGACAGAGAGAGAAACAAGGGGAGATAATTTCAACCGCCGGCGCTGCCCTGTCATTTGATATATTTATGGCTGACCAAACACATCAATATCTTTCCCCAACCCTTCCACATCAACCTGTCACCCAATGGGAAAAATACGCTGTATAAACCGACAAACTCCGTGAAAATGTGGGTGGGAAATGTGTTTAGAGACAGTGAGCTTCTGCAGTGGGTTTTGTGAATGAGCAGCCGATTCTGGTCTGATCATGTTTCAAATGATACGATTCCCTCAAAGCTCACCACCAAGAAGGTGAGGAATCTCCTCTGGTGAGCAGCAGGGACGAGAACTCCAGATGACTGGAATTGACGATGAATCAGTAGAACAATCATTGATTCAGCTGAAATGTGAAAGAAATTGATAAGCACATGGATGATTTTGGGATAATGCAGGGAGACAAAGCGAGAATAGTTCACAGGTCGGCGCAACATCGAGGGGCGAAGGGCCTGTTTTGTACTGTATTGTTCTATGTTCTATGTTCTAAACTCCGAATATGACGGGACTCAAACAAACAAAATTTGAATCACAATCTTAAAAACACAGTGGAAGTCTAAAGCATCTTTCACTTCGCCACAGAGCTGCGCTAGCCTCCATTTTGCAACACCCAAAAATACGGTTTCAAGTCTTTCATCGAACATTTGTTTGTCCTTGCCCCACTTTCCAGCACCTCGTCATTAAGGGCTAGCTCCTCAAGTGTTCGGCTAAATACTCCGGAAATGTTCTGTTGACTCTTAGCTTTACCACACGTTCAAACAGTGCGTTCCAGACATACAACACTCTGAGGTTGTAAGCATTCTTCCTAAATCTTCTCTGAATATCATTTCTCTTGCTAAATCCCTGATTATTAACCCTTCCTGTAAGAAGTTTATTTCTATCACATATATCTATCCTTTCTCTGTGCACGTTAATCAGTTCCTATCCCAGCTTTTCCCACTGTCAGATAAAGAACCCCAGCCGAGCTCATCTATCTTTGCAGTGGCGACAGTATAGTGCTTCAAAAGCCCAGCATGTCAGGCAGCATCTGTGGAGCAGGAGAATCGGCGTTCCAGGCATGAGCCCTTCATCAGGAATGAGGCTTGTAGGTCGGGGTTGAGATATAAGTGAGAGGGTAATTCTGTTGGTGGTAAAGTATCTGGGAAAGCGACAGGTGGATGAAGGTGAGGAAGAAGGTGATAGTTCAGAGGGTTGTTTCATCGACGGGTCAAGAGAGCAGTGCCTAGTTGGAAGATTGCGACTGGTATAACATAGAATGAAGTGAAATGAGGAAGCTGTTCAAGTACACATTTATCCCGTGTGGTTGCATGGTCTGAAGGCGGAATATGAGTCATTCTTCCTCCACGCATCAGGTAGTAATGGAATGGCAATAGTTAGTGCCAGAAACATTGCTTCTCCAGGTCTTCAGATGCTGTCTGACCTGCCGTGCTTTTCTAGCACTACACTTTTGACTCTGAACTTCAGCACCTGCAGCCCTCACTTCCGCCTATCTTCGCATTGGGAATGGTCGAGTCTGTGCAAGGAAAGCAAATGCGGCACTGCTTTTTATGTTAGGATCAGAACGTGGTAAACATACTCTCAAACAGAATGACTTATGATCAGACCCAGGTTGGAGAAAAACTTTACAATGCTTTGCGCAGTAATTAAATGGAATTGCATTCATTACATTTCACTACAGGAGCAGATTTGTTAAAGCAAATTCGAAGGCAGCTTTGCAGATGGGAAAGCAAGCAAGAAAGCTCCATTTTTGTCCATGTAAACTGCTGCAATTGAAGAACAAAGCAGTTTCTGCCCAGTTTCGAACTGGGGACCTTTCGCATGTCAGGCGAATGTGATGACCACGACATTACAAAAACAAGCCACGGCCGCCCGTGCCGCGGCTCAGTGGTGTCCAGCACTGAAAGTTGAAGCCATTCTACGTTTTATCTTTCAGTTTCCAACAGCTCGTTGTTGTCCAGCGTAATTGACATCTTGAAAACTTTAAAAAAAAGACACGTGAAATTGATGACAAAATACAGACAAGGATGTCGTTAATGTTTGGACCGTAGGGCGTGGTGGAATAGGCTGGGACAACTTTCCCTGCAGCATAACGGCTGCGACATGATCTTATGGAAGGATTGGAAACTGAGTACATTCGTGTTTTACCCAAGCTGGGGAGAGTTGAAAACTCGAGAGCATTGGTTTAAGGTGATTTGGCTGAAATTGACAAAGTACCTGAGGCACGTTTCCCACACAGAAGGTTGTGCGTGTGTGGAATGAGCTACCCGCGAATGTGGAGGAGACTATTACGCTCAGAAAATTGCAAAGGTAACGGGATGAGTTTCTGGATAGAATGGGTTTAGAGGGATTGAGGTCAAATGCTGGGAAAGGGACGTGTTTAATTTTGGCGATGTGAAGAGCATGGACGTGATACAATCAAGTATCTGTTCCCACGCGGTGTACCCCAATAACGTTATGATGTTTATTACACCTGCTTTGAAAGATCACTTTTTAGCATCACAGTCTGTGGCACAATCATTCAGTCTGTTCGACTGCTCACGGGAAAGGTAGGATTGTGAAACACTGCCAAAACGAACGACTTCCTTACTTTTGCTCTGACTGGCAATATTCCGTGAAATTTTCCCAGATCATCAATTGAGGATTTTTGCAGCTGCAAATTACTTCAAAAAGTCTGTCAATTCGTAAAGTACTGAGCGAATCACAAAACAGAAAGCATTTAACACGGAACACAAACAAAACTGGCAAACCAAATGCATTTCCAGACATTGCGAAGCATGAATTCTAAATGTGAAACAGTCCAAGATCATGAGCCATAAAGTAATCACACAACTAACAACAGGGCAATTCCAAACTACTCTTTCCAACATATTGCAGCCTTAGTGCACAACCACTTCTCAGAAAATGCTGAAAAGAGGGAAAGAAAGAACATAATAACAATGGGCAATAAAAAGTGTATTTCACAAACCACAGTCTCGATTAGATTACCTTTACCTTCCGATGTCTCCTGGACGGAAATGAAGGAAATGGGAGAAATGCAATAACATATGACATCGAAATTCTTTGGAACGATTTTCCCATTGGCCAGAAAACCAAATAATGACGAATCGAGATACCGCAGGACATTGTTTCAAAATAGCGATGAAATAAAAGTCTCCATTCGGTTCCAGTAAAAACTCAACTTGCCTGGAAAACAAAGCAACATTCGAGCTGCTTGCGATTATCTGCGCGGGAGGAGAACATGATCATGACAGGACAGACACTTTAAATATTCAGCACATTCCCACACCGCAGTTTTGTTTTGAACATCAATATAGCGGAGATCGAAGCACATTTTAACAAGCTGTTGGAGTTGATCGGAATAAATGGCAGTGGCGGGATTCAAACCAACAGATGCAAAGTCACATGAAAAGGGTTCCATGATCCCTCTCCGACTCGCACAGCTACTGGCATGTGCTCGGCTACAATATCAATTTCGCAACAGATAATGATAGCCCATCAATCCACACAAAAAAAAATCAATGGTAACTTGAGTGTATCTTCTCAGACTCTTTCAGCTACAAATGTATCTGTGAGTGCGTGAGTATATGTTAGGTTAAGGATTGTTCAAATCACCATGAGCTGCTTGATTTTACTGCAATTTCGAATCTTGCTTTGCTAAATGTTTTCACCCATTGCTCGAAACAGGACAACTTTCACGTTTACACGGAACATGAAACACACGGGACTACAGGGAAAATGCACAAAGCTGAGCAGGCCGTGTTCCACATCATACCGTGCAGCATAGTTTCAGTCACTGTGTCTGTTTCTCAGAATAATACTCCCAAAGAATGTTCTCCACCCTAAAACCGGAGGTACAGAAGTCAAAAGGTTCTGTTAGCACGTCACCCCAACCCCACTCCGGAAGAGGTGCTAACTGCCCTTGAGTGCTTTTTGTTCTCGATGTGAAGAGCTCTCACGCCTGATTCACCTTCACGTCTCTTGTTGCTGAGTGAATGACAAAGAAGGAGTTTCACCAGAGCTGCAACTGCCTCACTTTCACACTCGTCCTCCCCTTTTACATTTGCCTGCTCATCATTGATTTAAAGAAAACCAAATGAGTGCAATGTCATTCTGCAGCCTCTCTGTCGTTTCCTCCGTTTCAGTTGCAACATGGCTTAGATCTCGGGGCGCACCTTAATACTTGAGATGCTATGAAAGCACAGGTCCAGACGTTCCTCTGAGAGTATAATTTGTTTCATTCCTGATGCTGATTGAATGAGCCACTAACGTGCGAACTGCTCCAAAACATGATTCAGGATCTCTGGTACCAATTCTCGCACTTTGAATAACGACAGACAGCTGCCAAATGAGGTCTTTCAGATACGACTTTGGGGTACATTTGACAGACAGACTAGTTCAGGAATCCTTGGTGCACTGTGACACCAGCACATCAGCTTCTTCCCTGTCTTTGAACCGGGCCGCCTGAGCAAGGAATGCAAATGCGGTACTGCAAGGATCAGAACGCGGTAACTATACTCTCAAACAGAATGACTTATGATCAGACCAAGTTTGGAGAAAAACTTTACAATGTTTTGCGCAGTAATTAAATGGAATTGCATTACATTACATTATATTACGAGAGCAGATTTGTTAAAGCAAATTCGAAGGCAGGTTTGCAGAAGGAAAGGCAAGCAAGAAAGCTCCATTTTTGTCCATGTAAACTACTGCAATTGAAGAACAAAGGAGTTTCGGCCCAGTCTCGAACTGGGGACTTTTCGCGTGTAAGGCAAATGCAATGACCACAACACTACAGAAACAAGCTGCGGCCGCCGTGCAGTGGCTCAGTGGTGTCCAGCACTGAAAGTTGAAGCTATTCTACGTTTTATCTTTCAGTTTCCAACAGCTCGTTGTTGTCCAGCGTAATTGACATCTTGAAAACTTTAAAAAAAGACACGAGAAATTGATGACAAAATAAAGACAAGGATGTCGTTAATGCTTGGACCGTTGGGCGAGATGGAATAGGCTGGGACAACTTTCCCTGCAGTGTAACGGCTGCGACATGATTTATGGAAGGGTTGGAAACTGAGTACATTCGTGTTTTACCCAAGCTGGGGCGAGTTGAAAACTCGAGAGCATTGGTTTAAGGTGATTTGGCTGAAATTGACAAAGTACCTGAGGCACATTTCCCACAAAGAATGTTGTGCGTGTATGGAATAAGCTACCCGCGAATGTGGAGGAGGCTATTACTTTCAGAAAATTGCAAAGGTAACGGGATGAGTTTCTGGGTAGAATGGGTTTAGAGGGATTGAGGCCAAATGCTGGAGAAGGGGACGTGTTTAATTTTGGCGATGTGGTGAGCATGGACGTGATACACTGTAGTATCCGTTCCCACGTGGTGTAACCCAATAACGTTGTGTTCCTTATTACACCTGCTTTAAAGGATAACTTTTTAACATCGCAGTCTGTGGCACAATCATTCAGTCTGTTCGACTGCTCACGGGAAAGGTAGGATTGTGAAACACCGCCGAAACGAACGACTTTCTTACTTTTGCTCTGACTGGCAATATTCCGTGAAATTTTTCCAGATCCTCTATTGAAGATTTTGGCAGCTGGAAATTACTTCAGAAAGCCTGTTAATTCGTAATGTGCTGAGCGAATCGCAAAATAGAAAGCATTTAACAAGGAACACAAACAAAACTGGCAAACCAAATGCATGTTCAGACACAGCGAAGCATGAATGCTAAATGTGAGAGAGTCCGAGGGCATGAGCCATAACGTAATCTCACAACTAACAACAGGGCAATTCCAAACTACTCTTTCAAACATACTGCAGCCTTAGTGCACCACCACTTCCCAGACAATGCTGAAAAGAGAGAAAGAAAGAAGACAATAAGAATGGGCCACAAAAAGTGAATTTCACCAATCACAGTCTCGATTAGATTACCTTTACTTTCCGATGTCTAATGGACGGAAATGAAGGAAATGGGAGAAATGAAATAACATATGACATCGAAATTCTTGGGAACGATTTTCCCATTGGCCAGAAAACCAAACAACGACGAGTCGAGTCTCCGCAGGACTTTGTTTCACAACAGCGGTGAATTAACTGTCTTCATTCCGTCCCAGTAAAAACTCAACTTGCCGGAAAACAAAGCAACATTCGAGCTGCTTGCGATTTTCTGCGCGGGAGGAGAACATGATCATGACAGCACAGACACTTTAAATATTCAGCACATTCCCACACCGCAGTTTTGTTTTGAACATCAATATAGCGGGGATCGAAACAGCATTTTAACAAGCTGTTGGAGTTGATCGGCATAAATGACAGTGGCGGGATTCAAACCAACAGACGCAAAGTCACATGAAAAGGGTTCCATGATCCCTCTCCAACTCGCACAGCTACTGGCATGTGCCCGGCTACAATGTGAATTTCGCAGCAGATAATGATAGCCCATCAATCCACACAAAACAATCAATGGTAACTTGAGTGTATCTTCTCAGACTCTTTCAGCTACAAATGTATCTGTGAGTGCGTGAGTATATGTTAGGTTAAGGATTGTTCAAATAACCATGAGCTGCTTGACATTACTGCACTTTCGAATCTTACTTTGCTGAATGATTTCACCCATTGCTTGAAACAGGACAACTTTCACGTTTACACGGAACATGAAACACACCGGACTGCAGGGAAAATACACAAAGCTGAGCAGGCCGTGTTCCACATCATACCGTGCAGCATAGTCTCAGTCACTGTGTCTGTTTTGCAGAATAATAGTCCCAAAGAACGTTCTACACCCTAAAACCGGAGGTACAGAAGTCAAGAGGTTCTGTTAGCACCTCACCACACCCCCACTCCGGAAGAGGTGCTAAATGCCGTTGAGTGCCTTTTGTTCTCGATGTGAAGAACTCTCACGCCTGAGTCACCTTCACCTCTCTTGTTGCTGAGTGACTCACAAAGAAGGAGTTTCACCAGAGCTGCAATTGCCTCACTTTCCCACTCGCCCTCTCGTTTACATTTTCCTGCTCGTCATTGATTTAAAGAAAACCAAATGAGTGCGATGTCATTCTGCATCCTCTCTGTCGTTTCAGTTCCAATATGGCTTAGATCTCGGGTCTCACCTTAATACTAGCGGTGCTATGAAAGCACTGGTCCAGAGGTTCCTCGGAGAGTATAATTTGTTTCATTCCTGTTGCTGATTGAATGAGCGACTAACGTGCGAACTGATCAAACCATGTATAACGTCAGAAGCTTCCAAATGAGATCTTTCAGAGACGACTTTGGGCTACAGTTGACAGACAGACTAGTTGAGCAATCCGTGGTGCACTGTGGCACCAGCGCATCAGCTTCTTCCCTGTCTTTGAACCGGTCGCCTCCGCAAGGAATGCAAATGGGGTACTGCAAGGATCAGAACGCGGTAACTATACTCTCAAACAGAATGACATATGATCAGACCCAGGTTGGAGAAAAACTTTACAATGCTTTGCGCAGTAATTAAATGGAATTGTGTTACATTACATTTTACTACGAGAGCAGATTTGTTATTTTAAATTCGAAGGCAGGTTTGCAGAAGTGAACACAAGCAAGAAAGCTCCATTTTTGTCCATGTAAAGTGCTGCAATTGAAGAACAAAGCAGTTTCTGCCCAGTTTCGAACTGGGGATCATTCATGGGTAAGGCGAATGTGATGACCACTACACCACAGAAACCAGCCACGCTTTCCCTTTGGGCGGCTCAGTGGTGTCCAGCACTGAAAGTTGAAGCCATTCTACGTTTTATCTTTCAGTTTCCAACAGCTCGTTGTTGTCCAGCGGAATTGACATCTTGAAAACTTTTCAAAATACACGTGAAATTGATGACAAAATAAAGACAAGGATGTCGTTAATGCTTGGACCGTTGGGCGAGGTGGAATAGGCTGGGACAACGTTCCCTGCAGAGTAACGGCTGCGACATGATCATATGGAAGGGTTGTAAACTGAGTCCTTTCGTGTTTTGCCCAAGCTGGGGAGAGTTGGAAACTCGAGAGCATAGGTTTAAGGTGAGTTGGCTGAAATTGACAAAGTACCTGAGGCACATTTCCCACACAGAAGGTTGTGCGTGTATGCAATGAGCTAGCAGCGAATGCGGTGGAGGCTATTACGCTCAGAAAATTGCAAAGGTAACCGGATGAGTTTATGGATAGAATGGGTTCAGAGGGATTGAGGCCAAATGCTGGGGAATGGGACGTGTTTAATTTTGGCTATGTGGTGAGCATGGACGTGATACACTGTAGTATCTGTTCCTGCGATGTAACCCAATAACGTTGTGTTGCTTATTACACCTGCTTTAAATCATTACTTTTTAGCATCGCCGTCTGTGGCCCAATCATTCAGTCTGTTTGACTGCTCACGGGAAAGGTAGGATTGTGAAACACTGCTGAAACGAACGACTTCCTTACTTTTGCTCTGAGAGGCAATATTCCGTGAAATTTTCCCAGATCCTCAATTGACGACTTTTGCAGCTGGAAATTACTTCAGAAAGCCTGTTAATTCGTAATGTACCGAGTGAATCGCAAAACAGAAAGCATTTAACACGGAACACAAACAAAACGGGCATACCTAATGCATTTTCAGACACAGCGAAGCATGAATTCTAAATGTGAGACAGTCCGAGGGCATGAGCCATAAAGTAATCTCACAACTAACAACAGGGCAACTCCAAACTACTCTTTCAAACGTACTGCAGCCTTAGTGCACCACCACTTCCCAGACAATGCTGAAAAGAGAGAAAGAAAGAACATAATAAGAATGGGCCATAAAATGTGAATTTCACCAATCACAGTCTCGATTAGATTACCTTTACCTTCCGATGTCTCCTGAACGGAAATGAAGGAAATGGGAGAAATGCAAAAACATATGACCTCGAAATTCTTTGGAACGATTTTCCCATTGGCCAGAAAACCAAACAACGACGAATCGAGTCACCACAGGACTTTGTTTCACAACTGCGATGAAATAAAAGTCTCCGTTCCGTTCCAGTAAAAACTCAACTTGCCTGGAAAACAAAGCAACATTCGAGCTGCTTGCGATTTTCTGCGCGGGAGGAGAACATGATCATGACAGCACAGACACTTTAAATATTCAGCACATTCCCACACCGCAGTTGTGTTTTGAACATCAATATAGCGGGGATCGAAGTGATCAGCATAAATGGCAGTATTTTCTTTCAGCTGAAATAAATTCAGAACAAATTTGCATATATCATTAATCGTTCCAATGAGATAAATCTAATGCACCTCCGATTATTACAATGAACAGTGTGACTTTCAGTTCACTTAATAAAATGAAACGAACAAAAAAGCTTTTCTTGTTGTTTAACGTATTTCAGTTAAGCCATAAGACAACGGCTATTGAACCACAACATCGCATTTATATCACTCGCCATAGCTACTTCTTCATGTGAGAGAGAACGTCACTGAAGAAATTTTGTGTGAAGGCAAAATGTGGGTGTGAATATGACGGGGAATTATTGTTCACTGTTTCATTCTGAGCATGGCTATTTCTTGAATTTTGCTGTTATTGTAATTCTGGTGAAAGCAGAAACACAATGGTTTGGATTCAATTTAGCTCGAGACATTTCTCAACCACGACTTTCACCACATGTTACCTTGATGAGGTCACATGTCACCCATTTCCAAAACGTGCTGAGGAGACCGAGAGATTACGGTGATGGATTATTATACCACCGTGCTCCGCATTCACGGGTTCGAGTCACATTTTGGTTGCTAATTCCAAGAACCACTGCTGCATTTTTACATTGCATCTCACACCTCTGGTATACACTGGATCGAGAATTTTGTTCTTGCGCTTCACTGCACGGGAGATTCACGAATAATCAACACCACATAAAAGTTGAAATAAAAAATGAGAGCAGGTGTTCTATTCGGTTGTTAATTAAATTGGTGTAATTAAAGGGAACACATTTTTTTTCTTTATGCACCTCTTTCCATCTTGTCTTTCTATGAATTTACATCGACAGAAAGAGAAATAACTAACAAGTGATCTGGAGCACAAGTTTAGCCGATGGGATTGCTCATGATTATTTTAACCTAACAGTCCACACAATGATTTGATCAGTATTTCAAACAGTCACGCGGAATTGGAACCGCAACAAACTGCTCCAATGAAACTAACCTTGCATTCTTCCACATGCAGCGTGATGACTGACTTGCTACCTGTACAAGGTCGACCAATTTTCTTCAGCAATCACAGCTTCTGTAAACAGCCACCTGTGCCGTGCAGAGTGTCATTTGTTGCCTCCAGGTCACAGCACATTTCTTCTTCATGAGCTTATGAGCTTCGTTCCTGATCTGTTTGATAAACCTTTTCTATCACTTCATCCCATCCACTCACAATTCTCAACTTACGAATAAAATTTGGCGTTAGACCAAATGTTAACAAAATGGATGCATGCCATTCAGCCCATCCAGTCTGCCCCACCATACAACGAACTCATGGTTGATCTGATAATCTTCAACTCCATTCTGCTCACTTACCTCGACAAACTTCATCATCTTTCTGATTAAATACCTGACACAGTTTGAAAATACCCAACAACATAGCCTCTGCTTCGGTTGCCAAAAAGAAAAAGCCACAGATTCTCTGAGCATGGAAATTACTCTTCATTTCTGAATTAAATGGGCAATATCTCATTCTGAGATTATGTCCTCTGGTGCTCTCATCACAGCATAGGCCAAACCACCTGCCTATATCTACCCTGTCAAGATCCCACGGTTTTGTTTCAAGGAGAATAATCCAAGCCTGACCAATCATTCCACGAAGCTCCATTTTATCCAAAGTTGACAACATCCTCGTAAATCTCTGCTGTCCCTTACAGCACGGGAACTGAAACTTGAAATCAGATAGCGATTGGAATCGGATTAGTCTACACATGGACCAAATGCAGTAATGATAACTTTAACAAATGAGAATCTAATCTTATTCTATTTACATACAATGCCTTCGTTGTAACTGAAGTCCTCCGTGTAATCGTCCTCGGAGCTAATATTTAGGAGAAATGGAACCTGACGGCCCATACAAAGAAGTTGACTACAAACAAAATGTCCGTCAGTCGACTTTGTTTGATAATTAACACAACTCATGTCTCCGTGAAGCCTGAATCATCTGGAAGGCACAAATTTGATGTGTAACAGAACTCTCTCCATTTGCCTTGTTGCGTGCAGCTCCAATACCACTCAAGGAACTGGGCATACTCCAAGACAATGCAGTCACTTAACTGTACCACGGTCAATACCTGAATTTTTATTACCCTCACCGCTAAGGCACAATTGCAGTAGAGTGCACCACCTACAAGATGCGGTGGAGTAAGTCATTCAGGCTGTGTTGACAGAACATTCAAAGCTCAAAATCTGTACCGACTATGAGGACAAAGTTGAACATGCACTGAAGCGCTACCATTTGCAAGTTATCCTCCAAGGCACATACCGGCATGACTTGGACATGTATCAGTAGTAAATCCATTGAGTGATGAAGCGGTCTTGATGGTTAAAGTGGTATTCTTCAGCCTTCCATCCTTTATCTTACAATTTTTAAAAAATGTTGATTATTGCATGGACCAGACTTGTGCTCATTCTTTTAGTTGTTTCCTAAACTGGCGGTTGCTAAAGATCGAATATCATCCACAGGCTGAGGACAACAACAGAAAATATCCAAAAATACTGTCGACCAACTGAGCTCCCTGTCCACAAATCTTCAGTGATCTGTGAATATCCACTCCAAGATCTCTTGGTTCCTGTTTATTCTGTTCACACTCAGAATCCTCACTGTTACTGTTTCAACTCCCCAAATTCGTTGCCACTTATTTGTCTGGATTCAATTCCATTCACCGTTTTTATTTTCCACCTGACTGATACATCTCTGCAGGCCCTGACATTATTCATCATAGTCAAATACACAACCAATTGTTGCATCCTCTGCAAACTTCTAAATCATGATCCTACAATTAAGTCTGAATCGTTGAATCAGGAAACAGTAGAACTCCACTGGAAACAGGCGTCCAAACATGGTTCATTGCTGGATGTGATGAACACCTGCAATAACAGCACAATCTGACTCTTGATGTCATTTGTAAACATGATGGTGACTCTGCCAGTTGGCCTTATGAGTGAACCCTTCTCACCTATGGGAGTGGTGAATGCCCTGTCCACATTGTGCCTGGGTACGTAGGTTTACACTTCAGCGGGTAATTGAATCCTTTCCTGAAGTCGCCCTATGGACCTGACTTCTTAGCGGTGTGTGTATCCATGTGTCTATTTAGCTTGGATAATCAGTTGAATTTGAGTCCACGCAGAGTCCCAATTTTCCCCGTCATCCATGCTTTTTTTTAAAATTCTCCTTTATTCTCCCATGGAGTGTGACAGCTATGGTCTGAGCTTTATTTTTTGTTCATTCTTAATTCACCTTGAACTGAGTCAGAGGGATTCTGTGGGTGATCCGCACTGTTGGAAGTCTGGAGTCATATGTTATCAGGTCTCGTTAAGGATGGCAAATTCCCTTTCAAAGGGACAAGAATGAAACGGTTTTCAGCAAATTAAAACGTTTTGCCTCTCTCCTCTGATCGGGGTTAATATTCCAGATTTTATTCATCGATTTAAATACCAGCAGCTGCCATGTTCCAATCTCCAAGGGTTGCTAGCCCAGTATATCACGACTACATTTGCATTTGTCACGAAGGTTGGTGAGTAGCAGAAATCATAGGGATCACTGAAAGAATGAAGAAGAATATAGATAGACAGGAGAGTTGAGCGGAGAAGTGGCAGATGGAGTTCATTCTTGCTGTGAGGAGAGGTTAAGAAGTTTATGATTGTTTTCAGTAGCAAAAACGAGATTGAGGGGTCCTGATTGAGGTCTACAAAATCTTGAAGGGTACAGACCGAGTGTATAGAGATGTTTTTTTCCCCAGCTGAGGGATTCAATAATGAGATGTCATGCATTAAAGTTGAGAGGTGAAACGTTGAAAGAGGTTAGATGTAGAAAGTATTTTGCACAGAGGGTGGTAGGTGCCTGGAACGCGTTGCTAGCAGAGGTAGTAGAGGCAGGCACCGTCGTTTCATTTAAGGTGCGCCTTGATAGATGCGTTAGTAAGTGGGGAGCAGATGGAAACAGATGCTGAGGAATTGGGTGATAGGTTTAGAGAGTTGATTTGGTTCAGCCCAGGCTTGGAGGTCCATAGGGCCTGTTCCTGGGCTATAAATGTTCTGTGTTCTTTGTTCTACTTTGTTCACTACACTACCATCTCAATCCTACGTTGCTCCATCTCAGAGAATGACATTGCCAATTCCAGTCATCTCAGAGGGAGTGAGAATATGACAGGTGGCTGTGTTGGAAAGAACCTGATGTACGGTGTACTGGAGTGTTTGCTGGGCGCAAGAGGATGATGTGGTCTAAAAACAGTTCTTACTGTCAAAATAACAAAACAGTGTATTGTTACGTAAAATTGCACTGAATCCTTGCAATACATCGACCTCTCCCTTAAGGCTGCAGCACGCTTCCACTGAGCCAATCTGCAGTGCGGGTTAATATTGCTGTTGTACCTTAATAATCTAATAACCGGAGACAAATATGCCCTTCCTCCCCGCATTTGACCAGCAGAACTCCCAGCCTCGGAATTTCATGCACTCTGTAACATCCGAGGAAGGACCATGTGCTCAGCGATCGCACCACTGGTGCGACAGAGTAGCGTCATTTGCTCATTTCCATCCAAAATTCCAGTTTGATCTTTGCAACTGCACCATTGATTATGGGAACTGGGATTATTCCTTGTGTCTGGAAGCTCGTGAGGCAACAAATGTGAAACCACATTGCTGTTGAAACATACATTTCAACAATATCCTTCAGGATCCCTTGAGAATTTGATGTTTTGTAAAAATCTATCACCTTCAGTCTTCATGCCGTACTCGATGGAACTTCCTCAGCTTCATGAAACATCCAATTTGAATATACAGCCAATTCTGAGTTCCCACATGTGTATTATTGCTCGCCAAAAAGTCCTGTTGTGTCTCTGTATTCTTCCTAACATGTCCTATGACACTGTAGTTACAGCTCTTTTCAAACTCGTATCTCTGCATGGCCCAGGGATCGTATAATGTTCAGTGTTGTGCGTTATGGCCGCAGTAACCTCGTTTGAATCCGAGTTACGGCATGTAATGTTCTCTCCTTTATTAACTCCTTGTGGTACATGCCAACGAACCACAGAAATGAATTAATTGATTTTACATGAAAACTTTCTCTGACATTATGATTTTTTCATCAAACCCCTCTCTCACACATCTCTGTGAGATAAATAACAGAATTCAGACTCACCCATTCTTGGAGACTTGTCTCCCTCCCACAATCACTGACGTCCTCCACGTTCCCCCTGCCATTTCCCTTACAATCATTTTCACATTGAACCCTGTTCAGTCTGTGCTGCTGCACTCACTGTTGCTGGGTGAACGTGCCACAATCCTACCATTGCGACCTTCAGACCAGTCAATCCATTTCGATACCGTGGTTTTGAGATCAATGGTCAAGTAGCAGCTTTTAATGACATGGATCAGATATTATTCGAACTTCAGGCTCAGAAAAAGAACACAGGTCACCACTGAGGAAAAGGAACTTTTTTTTTCAAAAAGACCTCTATCTGCAGACTTCCACATAATTTATTTCACTTGCTCATTCGGCCTCATCTACACCATTGTGTGCAGTTCTGCAATCACATTAGCACTGGGAATGATGGAGGGGTGATTTACCAGGATATTGTCTGGGTAGAAGAGTTTCTGTTATGAAGAGATATTTGATAGTCTGGATAGACTTAGAGCAGAAGAGATCGAGAGGAGACATGATTGAGATATACAAAATAATCAGGGATACGGATGACGTAGACTGAAATAAACGTTTCCCTAAAATGGAGAGATTGCTCACGGGGTAATAGCTTTAAGAACAGAGGAGGAAAGACTTGAGTGAATGCGCAGACAAACGCTTTGAAATGGCGGGTGGTTGAAATCTGGAACTCAGTGCATGCAAAGGTTGGAGAGGCAGAAATCCTCATGACTTTCAGAAGTATTCAGATGTGAATTTTTGATGACAAGACGTACAAGGCTATCGTTCAAGTGATTTTAAAAAAAGAGTTTGGATAGTTAATCGATTATTGATTTCCAGTACTGATACATAGGCTTCTTATTGCATTGAACTCCAGGGCAATACTACTGCCTAGCACTGCGAGTGATTGGGTTCAATTAGCAATGTGGACGGGCGCTTGCAGCTTGGGAGGGCTAAGAGGCCAGAAACCAGCATTCGATTCCAGACGTATTGACTGACTGTGTGGAATTGGCACGCTCCTTTTCTCTCTCTTTCTTGTGGGTTTCCTCTGGCTGCTCCGATTCCTTCTCACTGTCCAAAGATGTGCACTTCAGGTAGATGGCAAACAAAATCTGAATGGACTGTATAATCAAAGACAAAATCAAAGACAAAAGTAGGAATTGCAGCTCAGGGAAAACAGAATAACCATTTGGGGACAACAGATCATTTCTTGGAACAGTTTTTGATTTGCAATGTTAAACTCTGATTTCTCTCCACCGATGCTACCTGACCTGCTGAGCTTTTGAACTCATTTCTATTTTTGTAGGTGGATCAATAATGCGGGATTAGAAAATTAATGTGTGGGAGTGTGAATCTCTTCGGCGGCACAGAGGAGACTCAATTGGCCAAATGGTTTCTGTCTGCTTTGTGTCTAATCCTATTAACTCTGATTCTAAAAGTTTTTGTCCTTTTTTTAGTCTTTGGTAATTCACATCTCCCTGAAATGTGGTTTGCAGAACAGGACAATCGACTTTTCGGGCATAAGCCACAGCCAACCTGTTACCACTCGCTACCTGGAAGAGGAAGGCCTCATATTCTGCCTTGGGACCCTGCAACTATACGGGATAAATTGGATTTCAACATCTCCCTCAATTCTCCTGCCCCCAAATTATCACAGTCCGAAGCATCCAACACGGCATCACCTTCGGACCCATTAATCTTTTCCCCCTCTGACTTATCACTTTCTCCTCCGCCTCCACCCAATTAGCATTTTTCCAGCTACTTTCCACCCAACCCCAACTGCCGCTCATTTATCTCTCCGGCCCCACCCATGCGTCTCATCCGTGATGAAAGGCTTATGCCAGAAGCGTCGGTCCTCCTGCTCCTCGGATGCTGCCTGATCGGCTGTACTTTACCAGCACGACAATCTCGTCATGGCGAAAATAAATTAGTTCAGCTCAGGCTCTTTATCTGAGAGCGGAGAAGAATGAGTGGGGAAGAGTTTAAGGTGTACAGTAAGGGGATGGATATGTGTTATAGGAATAAATTTCTTAAGAGAAGTGTTTACAACCATAGATCTACGTTAAACGCAAGGGGGAGGATAATCAGAGAGATATAGAAAGAACATTGTCATTATGACAGTGTTGTATAATTGGAACTCACTGTTTGAACGTGTCGTAAAGCTATGAGTAATCAAAACACTTCAGGAGTATTTAGCCGAATACTTGAGAAGCTGGAGCACACATGGATAAGGACCAGGTCCTGGAAAGTGGGGCGAAGACAAACAGATATCTGATCAAAGATCCAAACACCGTACGGCAAATACCGAGCATGAAAGCATGGGAAGGGTAAAAGCATAGAGACAACTGTCGATCTGTTACAAGGGGTCTGTGGAATGCTACATGAGTCAAAAGGTCACGGTGGCAGGATGGGGCCACTGTGGCTGGATGGGATAAGCATAGTGGAATGCTCCTCCACCAATTAGCAGAGTCATACTGGGGCTGAACGGTTACTGTGAAAGGCTGAGATAATAGCATTTAGTAACGTCAGCCTTGCCAGCTAAATATCATCATTGAATGTTGGGACAAGTCGTGACAATAGATATTTAGGACTTGACTTTAAATATTTAATTGAAAGTCAGCCTGCTTGAAACCCTTGTAGCAGAAAAAAAGACATTAAATATCTAATCAGCTTGGGACAGGAAAACATTGTGGTAGATGGGGTCGCTAAAAATCTAATCATGACAGGTTAGTCTGGGCTGGAAGATAATTGCAGCAGAGGTGGGAGTAAAATACATAATCGTGACAATTGAAAAAAACCCTATTGGCAGAAGTAGAGCGATAATGGTTTATTGTATACCTGGAGTGACATAATTCTGACTAACACAGTTGGGCATCCTGGTAAGCTAACAAAAATATAATTAAAGAAAGGGTATAAAGAGCCACGGATCCTGAGTTTCGGGGTCGTTCAGGAATTTGCTTTCTGAGTGTCATGGTTTTTTGTCTGCAAATAAAAGATCTACTCATTGAAGAACTCCCCTGGAGATTTCTTATATGTTCTCGATGACAACCACAACTTTGGGTACAGTAAAATTGTGGCTGGCGCGGCTCGGTGGTGCAATGAAAAGTGCGTTAGATTTCTACAGCATTGTTAACATTGCTATACAAAGTTTGTTGTTTTGAGTTCCACCAGAATCGGAGTTCAGATTTCAGCTGAATCATTATTATTCTGCTGATTCATCATTAATTCCCGTCGTCTGGGGTTCTCGAAATTGCTGTTTAACACAGAAAATTCCTTACCCCCTTAGTGGTGAGTTTTGAAGGAAACATATCATTTGAAGCATGATCAGACCAGAATCAACTGCTAACCCACGAAACCTACAAACTTCGTGCAGAAACCCACTGAATCTAAACGCATTCCCCTCCAATAGTTTCACAGACATTATCGATTGCTTAAATGTCTTTTTCCCTTTGGGCGACAGGCTGTTGTGGATGGACTGGGGAAAGATATTGATGTATTTGGTCAGTCATAACGATGTCAAATGGCGGTGTAGGACCGGTGTTTGGAATAGCGTCGTCCTGTTACTCTCTGTCAGTGCTGTTTCTGACAGAGGGTTTTCAACAATAACATGTTGAAGTGTCGATCTACACCACGGAATATCAAGGTTCTCCCATTTACTCCACCGCTCTCAAAGCCAGAATGGTGACCTACTATCAGACAATCGAGAATTCTCCCAGGTGCTCTGTTAGACTGCATGCTCCTTCACACCGGTTTCCCACTGAACACATAGAGTAAGCAAACGTGGGCATTCAGGGACAGATTACCCCTCTGTTTTGCTTCAGTTCTGGACACGGAGACGTACATGAATTTCTGACATTCTGAGTTTTACGGTGCATTCTTCCTACTTTACAATTTAAAGTGGAATTGAATTTATTCTTGTATCACACTCTTACACCTTCAGTATTCATGGAAACCATGCAACGTCTTCATGGATGTAGGAATGGTGAAGATTATTGATGAATGCAGTATGCTTCATGTTTTATGCTTTATGAACTTTCAGAAGTTTTATTGATTCGAATTGAAGCCGATCCAAGGAAAGGCCTGGCGACAACGGAAAAGTAACATTGTCTGTAAACAACGCAGGAACCAACGGAAACCCATTTTTCAATGAAGTATATTTTGCATATTTTTACGTGTCCCTTTCCTGAACCTGATGCTTCAATCATCACAGGTTGATTTCAGTTTCACCTCGTCTGCTTTCGCTTTAATTTCAGAACCACAGAGAAAGTAGAGCAGTTGAGCTAAAGTTCCTACGGTGTGAGTAGGACAGCTTACGGTCTGCGGCTTCAGTCGCACAATTGTTTAGCACCTGCTACTTAAAGGTGCATAAAATGCCATGGTTGTAAGTTTAATGCTTATCTAAAGATGCTGTTCCTGACATTGACAAGGGATTATTAGCACATCATACTAAAACGCAGTTGAAATCAATGTTGAGTAAAGTAGCATTTAGTTGAAAACTCCAGTTTCACATTTCTGTCAATTATTATCTGAAAAGCTGCAAATATTCCCCAGGTGAATACCCATCTGTGGATAGGGAAACAGAGGTGAAATTGTAGCTTAATGACCTTTCTCAAATCGCTCACCCTGCACTGGATTATATTCTTGGAAAGTCGGTTTAACTCATTTCATATTAATCCATTTCCTGCAAACACGCACAGCTCATTATCCAATTAAAAGTATTAGATTTTCCTCTTTGGGGAGTTTGAATGTTGTCAGTTAATCTGGCAAAGGCATAACAAGTAGTTTTGCTGTTGGAAGGAGCAGAGAGTGCAAACTGGGATAAGGTCGAGTCTTGTCACAGGATTTTTCAAGCGAAGATCAGTGAGTATTAAATGGACTCACTCTCCTTTCGTATGATTGTGAATAAATATTCAAGGCAACAGATGACAATGATAAAGATATTTTACATCTAATGGCCAAATCTTACTCACTAGAGGCACCATAGTATTGAGTGGGGTAGACAATGATGCTTATGCAAACCTGAGACAGTGAGAGAATTAATCCCATGCTGTTGGTCTCGCTTTTCTCATAACTTGTTAGTCAGCGGACTGAGCTAACCGACTTCCATTCAATGCAGAGCCAAACCAAACAGCTCAGTGTTTTTACAATATATAATATTTCATGTAGAATGAGCTGCAACACTTATCGACGCCAGCAGCTCTTCTTATAATTAACATTTTCAGTTGCAGGCAATATGTAATTTCTTTGCGATGAATGTTATCCACTTCGAGAGTATTTCCCTTTTGCCTGGCCATCCAGGCAGCCCAGAATCTCTGTCCCTGTTAAATTCTCCCCCTCTTGTGTCTGCACACGACTTTTGAAATATAATGGAATCAGTTCCTCAAATGTTTTTACTTCTGAAAATTCATCTCCGATTTCAATAATACTTGGTTTTGAGGCTCCAACCTCTAGTTTCCACTCACCTAAACGAAGGAAGTTCCCTCAAATTTACTCTTAACAACGTCCCATCAGCTGGATAACCTCCCTTCAGACACAACTAAGTCTTTCCTGATTTCTCCCGCATGATACTTTTTTCTATCCGACCTTCCCATTAAATCTGCTCTTTCCTTTTCTAGTGGTGTTATCTCAAAGTAAGCGTCATGTCTGCGTTTTTTACCGACTTTGTATCAAGTGAACTCTGATCGTGTCCTTCCTAATAACGTCTTTTTATTCCAGTAAACGCTACCGTGTCTTTCACCATGCCTTTATATCCCAGTAAATTTCCACCTGAGAAAGAATGCTGGGTCCAATTCAACGCCTGAAAACTCACCACGACGCTATGCAATCTCATTACCGACACAGGAAAAGTGGAAGCAATTTCAATTACAGCTGAATCGATTGGCTGCAGCAGCATCGGGTCAAATCCCAGTCACATACGTGACTGTTTTTCTTATATTTATTTCTTCTCTACGTGTGCTGAAGTAACACAGTGAGGAATCAATCACGAGTGTCAGCCATATATACATGGGCTATGAAATGCTGAAGGTGTGAGAGCAGAGCAGTTTATATTAAC